>NC_064303.1:98200449-98304886 GCF_023373825.1 Bactrocera dorsalis
GGATTCAAAGCACGTTCGAGTACTTGAAATTTAATTATTTCTAGCCAAGCTATGGTAGCTTTGAAAAGTATGGCATGGCCACAATCTTGTGTTTTGTCGGCTAGTATTATCATAACTTGGAGCATGTCAGCAAAATCAGATGCCTCTTGTGGTGGTGCAATCAACGACTGTCCTAGTTGGATTAGCGATTGGAAGAATATCTTGCCAACACCTGTTGGAGATTTGCTGCTGCGTGTAATGTACTTCACAACGCTTAACAAAAGTGCTCCGTTGCGTTCGGCACCTTCGGCGTCTTGCGATGTTTCCTCCGATTGATTTGTCACATAACTGTTGCCGACATTTTGCCAAAGGTTAAAGGTCTCGGCCTATAAAATGAAATGCAATTAGGTTATAATTTAATATTTTCAAGTTATTTTTTTTTGTTTACCTGTATAGTGGGAGCGCAAGCTATTGCACCATCATCTTCGGTCTCCATGGCTTCTGCGTCTAAGCCAGAAGATTGCGCCAATTGATCCGTTATGCTAGGTATCGCTGAAACGGTAGCCATATTTGTTGGTGTTTGTGCATTACTTGACGGTGTACTTGAGGGTTGCATGCTTGCAAGCACTTTATCCACCGTATCAGAACCGCCAGTTGCGCAACTGGGACCATAAATAATATGACTTAACCAATCTTTTATATGAGGGACATGGAAATATGCCAACTCGTTGAAGCATTGCAACAAATCCTCCATTGGAAAGCTGCAATCGGTTTGTTCGGCCATTTGGAAGAGCTTCTCAACGAATTGTAATAGCTTTTTGGCATAACAAACAGACATTGTAGTACCTGTGAAGGATAACAGCAGCTCTACCATGCTACCCGCTTTATTTACGTAGAAGAAATTATGCATTGCCTTGACACCGGTGGGTTTATCAAGCATTTGTGTCACAGTTTTTAGAACGGAGAAAAGCATTACTTCGCTAAAGATCACTTTGCTTGTGTTGGCCTGCGATTGACGCAATTCACGGGCAAATTCTAAAAGAAGCTTGTAACAGTGTCGCAATGTGTACTCGTATACGAGCAACTGTTGTGCCTCATTGCTGCTATCGTGTCCGGTCATTAGGGTGTGCATGCATTTCTCACCTTTTTCATACACATATTCTGTACGTACATCCAACATTGTCGATATTAGCAAGGATTTCAATTCATTTTCAATATCCAAACCGACATTTGCACCGCTAGTGCTGGGCACAACATCCACATTGCAATATGGAAGTAGTAAATCAATTAGACTTAATATGGACTTCATACAGTGTTTCAGCGAATTCAATAAGGAATAATTATTGTAGCGTGTTAGCTCAGCAATATGCGCTTCAATTACTGCTAAAGTGTATTCCTCTACTGGATAGTTGGGTTTGGTGAATATAGTACCATCTGATACGCGTAAGCATTTTGGCCACTCGACATTAATTATATCTTTATCCTGATTCGGTAAGAGCTTTATAAATGTTGCTTTTAATTCGGTTGTAAGTGGATTTTTCGAGCTAACAATTGGCACGATAAGATTGAGTATATTGACGGGTGTGGCATCTGTAAGTTGTAACGTCATTTTGCTGCGTACTGTTTCAGAAACAATTTTGTAAGTTTCAAGTAATAACAATAGCAGATCACGACTAGTTTGGGCGCGTTCCTGTAGCAGGGTAGATGGTGAATCAGATTTATTTTTTTGTTCCAACGATTCCGAAGAAGAGTAGACATCTTGTTCGCCCGTTGTAATTGGTGAATTAGAGCTGGGTAAGCTAGGGCTAGCGCTACCGCTATTATTGCTGCTCGCAGCAGCACGTTGTAGCTTGATACCTTCTTTAGCGGCCCATGCTACAGCCTGCATGTGCGCGACAACAGCATCGAGCAGTATAATATGAGATAAGCGTGGATTAACTGTAAAAAAGTATTATGAATAGCGTGAAGATCATTCGAAATAATTACAACAAATTAAACTCACCTTTATCTACGGCATTGTTGAATGATTCCACGCCTAGTAATGTCTGTTTCAAACTGAAACTGATATCGCTGACGCGATCACTGACATTGGACCAAAGCGTTTCTGCAAACTGTGTATACATGCCTTGCTTGATTAAACTGTTCACAATCAAATAATGCGATGTTGACATGGGACAACGTATAGACCAAAGCAAAGAGTGTAAATTCGGCACTTTATCTTCGAGCAACGATTCAACGTGGACCGTTGAAGGGGGCAAACCGAGTAGTAATTTCCAACAAATGCTGAAACAATATTGCATAGCGCATAAAGTATGTGAGGTGATTTTGCTTTGTGACATGTCAGTCACGGAAAGTATATCGATTAGTGCATCGACCAGAAGCGGATATTTTAATTTGTCGGGTGTGCACAATATGAAATTCCATGCTAGTCCATCAAGTTTGAATTCCTGTTGTGTCGTAGTAGCAGATTGATCGACCACAGTAAGTGAATAGAAAGTGGGACGTATATCTAAAATGAATATTAGAATTTTGATTAGTTACAAGTGGCGTTTTATTTACATAAAATGAAAGCATTACTTGAGAGATAGTCCGAAGATGATTTGCGGAATTTTTCTTCTATATCCTTGCGACAGAAAGATGTCAATTTCGTTTTGCTATTAAGCAAATCGGAAACTTTTTGATTTTCATGCATTGTTGTTATGCTAAATAAATTCCAACGCACTTGATCTAGCAGTTCAGGTGGTGCATTGTACAGATGTTTCATTAGATACTCAAGGAAGAGTAACAAACGTGATAGCAATATTATTTGACTATTGCGTACAGGCTTATCTGGCGAAACGCCGCGGCAAACTTCAGCGCAACGTGTTACCGCACCTGCTGTTAGCAACAATATCATTTTCTTTTGCATTAAATTCAACGAATGGAAAAGAAACAGCAGCAGCTGCGCATGCTCCATATTAAGATCCTCATAGTCAACATCAGATGCTGTGCTTGCAACAGAAGTGCAACAAACACCTTCGACGAGTGTGTTAATTAAACGGTGCCATACTGATAGGCAGGCGGCTTCTTTTTCTTGTGTTGGCTTAAGCAATAGAATTTGGACTAGCACTGATAAGGTGCTTGGATATACCTGTAGTGGCCAGGCATTGGTATCTGTTGACCAAGGCGAAATCGAAAGATGTTGTAGTAAATTTGATTGCAAAGTTTCGCTTAGCAATGAAGCTGATATCAAATTGTGTAAATAGCGACCAACTGCACCGGAGAAACGTATCATGGCAGCTTGCCATTTGGCACACGTGGACGCCTCAGCTTCACCACGTGCTGTATCACGATCCAGATCCTTTAGTATGTTCGCCAATAGTAACATTTGTTGGTCGCTCAACCCGGCTTTTACATAGCGATGTAAATAGGCATGTTTGTTGGCAAAAAATTGTTCCATGAAACAAAATATTTGCGCTGCTAAATCTAAATATTCATGTGGCTCATCAACAGCTGGCACTAAGTTTGACTTCTGCGCTTCAGTGCTACGATCTGGAGCTTGCAGATTTGCCGGGTCTTCATTTCCCTCAGGCGAGAGGGTTTCCTTGAACCAATGACCTAAATAACTTTCGCTATCATCTTCTTCAGAATTGTCCGAGCAGGATAGTGTATCATTAAAGTATGTTGTTGAATCCGAGTAACTGATGGCCTCACATTCAGTGCGGTCTTTGGCGTTGGCCCGTTTAAGTGCGCACGCTTTTCGGTAAGCGACTGTTGCAAGAAAAGTGAAAAGTTGATGCAATGTGGCGGTGTTAAGTACACGTATCAAACGCTGTAGTGACGTGTAGTTTTCTAATATGTCGAAACTAGCTGGTTCTGGTAAATTCTGATTGGTGTTGTTTACACCAATATCGTTGCAAGTGGATTCAATTTTTAAATCTTCAACTAATTCACTCAGCAATTTAATACAATGATTGGCTATTGCGGCGTTTAGCACTCCAAAGCCTTGCTGAACCTTGAAGAGATTGACACGTGCTGTTGGTGTGGATGGCGTGTCTGGTGGACGTTGAGTAGCGCCAACTATAGTTTTAGATTTAGATGCATCTTCCAGTTGTGCTGCCGATTTACTACTTGTGCCACCGCTACCTGAGGCACCAAGAGCACCTTGTATGCCACTAACCAATAACCAGGCACCAAAACACAAGTGGTTCTGATATACATGAGAACGCGCAGATCGTTTGAAGACATTGCCTATAATAGTGTAAATTTCCAATGCTTTATCAACAATAAAACGTGAATGCTCTTCTGTTTCATCAGTTTCTTTCGATTGTGCTCCACTACCACCACCAGAAGATTGTTGACTCTTCTGTGAGGACGATGAGCTCGACATGCTAAGCACGCTACTCGCAATGGATGTTAATACAGCGCAGTAGAGTGCTGAAATAGCGCAATTGGATAGTTTAGTTATACGGCTAGGTGATAGCGGTTGCATGACGGGCAAGGATAAAGCTTGCCATAGTATAGCGATGTCAGTAACCATATGGGATAGTGTATTCTTTATTTGTGTAGCTTCAGTTTGTGTAAGTGGCAAATACAATGGTTTTGTATTTATAGCTGCAATAGTTTCCTGATACTTAGCGCGATAACGTGCCAAAATGGGCAATGAAATACACACATCAAGTATAACATCCGCTCCATTTAGTGACTGCAAATATGCAACATTTGCTATGGTGAAAATATCCTAAAACAAAAACAATTTTTTCAATTAGTTTTATGAACAAGATATACTTAATTACAAACATACAGCACAATCTGTGATTTCATCACTTAGTGGCGACCAGGCACTTTTGCCAGCTTCCAGTGGTGCAGTTAACTGTTGAAATATAACCGTTGATAAATCTGAACGCGAGCGTTTTATCTCCGATTTTGGAGACTCCTTATCACCACCAGAAACAATACTTTTGTTTGGTTCAGGATACTTTGCTCCCTTTAATACAGCTGCTACGACATTGAAATCTAAATGTAGCAGTCCAGATACGCCAGGATGCGGATTTTTCAATGTAGCGTTTTGTGGAGGTTTGCCCTCGCAAAGACTTTTCAAAGAGGGTAACAGCCATTTTATTTCATCTCTAAGAGATTGTGTATAGCTGGGTTTCTTGGTTATCTTTATTATAGAAAAAATATATAAATGCAAATTAACAATGTTGATTCTAAAGTTTAAAAGTGATTTATTCAATTATCTTTACTAACTGCACTTTAAAGTGCACTACTAATTAATGGGGGCAAACTGTTCCGCCTTAAGTATATAAATTTGTAAATAAGTATTTGATATATTTTTTATTTATTTTTTAGAACTATTGTAGTAATTTTTATATTCAACAATGCTAAATACATAATGTTTATTAACTTTTTTTTTAAATCGGCTATTGACACCGTTATAATTAAAAAAAAAAGTGCTCCAAATAAGATATTTTGAAAACTATGTTTGCATGGAAAACAATATCAAATACTTAAAAACTGTCTTTAATTACGCTTAAATATTTGTGTACGTATTTTGAAAATATATTTTAACATCATATACTCACCTTACTCAATTTATGGATTATGAATCGTATAAGTATCGCACAGGCCTCTTGTATTTGCGGCAACTGTGTTTGACAAACTGTTTTTGTATAGAATGAAAGATGAAAAGAGAATTAGAAAAATATGCAAATGAATTGCAATTTTAAGCACCCCCTGCCTTCCGGCACAAAACAAAATTCAAACAGCTGGTATTTAAAGCATAGATATATAAGCACATATACATAAATGCCCATACCTTTTCTTTGCTAACAAATATATAGAGCAACCATTTCAATATGAATATATAACGGTACATGCCAATCAATTTAAAATTCAACAATAAATTGTTAACCATGAGAAAATAGTTTTAATTTTACTAAAACGAATACATTCTATATTTAAGTGGATGAACTTTTAATTCTTCTAAAGTTGAAGCAAAGAAAAGCTATTGTAACTGAAAAAATTGTGTATGTATACCTTCTCGGTGAAAAATCGTTGTCGAGACTTACCAAGTTTACATTGGCTCAATTTGTCTGCAGCAACTGCTGCAAAGGCCATATAAAATTGCGCATAATTACTTTCATCATCGAAAAAATCGTTTTCACTGCAATTAAATTATAACAAACACGATTAAAATATCAGAAAACGTATTTCACAAGTGTGGAAAAATTTTCACTCGTCGGCCGCCATCTTTGATTTGCGAGTGCATTGCAAATTTCTGATTAAGCACCGATTACTAATTACGATTAGATAAAAACTTATATATCAAATATTTGTATTATTTACCATCTTGTTATGGCCTTAACCACATTAACTATATCTGTTTTAGTAAAGGAGCCATAACGACTCGCTATGAGCGGTTTTATAAAGCTCCAATCCATCTTGAAATTTCACAAAGACTGATTTGTCATTTATTGACTGACATATGACTTTGTTTTTGCCGTTTTTCCAATTCATTTTCGTATTATCATTCACAATAGGTATGCTTGTTGCCAGACGAGTGATAATTATTTTAATTGTAGAATTGTTATATATATCCAACTTTAGATAAATGTAGTGATCAAGTAGTTATATATGCGTTCGTCTGATAGTTCAGTTTATAAAACAAATCGGGGAAATTTTTTATGATGCACTGCGGCATTGTAGGTCTTGGGTCAGGCAACCAAGATCAAGAAATATATTCGTCGAATTTTAGTAATGGATTCAAGTCGTTTCTTGCATTTCTGTTTTTCTACATGAACTAAGGCATCTTTCTATAATTTTTGTTATAACAAATAAGTGTATAAAAACCTGTTATAAATAATATAAATCTAGAAATGATATAACTGCAGAATTTGCTTGGAGTGAAGATCACATCATATGTAACTAATCATACATATCGTCGAAGCTCTTTTTGCCTCACTGTTTTTTATTGAGTTCTAAATTATGTTTACACTTTCCACTTCGATTTTTTCTATTTAACTAAATATCAATGTGCTTAACCAACAACCAAGGTGCCGTCATCGGGGAATTCATGAGCGGGTACTTCCAAGTTCAATGGGGCTGGTCCCTTGCGTATACGACCGGAGGCATCGTAGTGAGAACCATGGCAAGGGCAGTAATAACCACCAAAGTCGCCTGCATTAGCAATTGGCACACAACCCAAATGTGTGCAAACACCGATTACCACCAACCATTCGGGTTTGATAACACGTTGCTGAAATTAAAGTAAAATATTAGCGATCGTTTTATGAGAAAGACCATACTATTTGGATGCTACTCACGTCATCGCCTTGAGGATCACGCAAAGTTGATACAGCAACGGAGCGTTCAGTTGAAATTTCATCGGCTGTGCGATGACGAATGAACAAAGGCTTACCACGCCATTTGAATGTGACAGATTTGCCTTCTGGAATATCGCTAAGTTTGATTTCAATCTTAGCCATGGCCAATACATCAGCGGTTGCGCTCATCGAACTTACGAACGCTGTTACAAGTCCTTTAGCAGCGTAAGCACTGCCTACAGCTCCGGCACCAATCAACATGTAGGAGAACGCTTTGCGACTCTCTGCCGAATCATCCTTGCGGTTGGGCGTATTTACAGACTCACGACGGTAAGGAGAGAAGTCAGGTACTTGCAAGTCAGTGTGTGCATTGCGTTGAACTGCAAAATCAATCTTAGATTTTTAGTATATCCAACTAACATTTAAGTATATTTATGAGTTACAAAATGAAATTATTTCAAACTTCAGTTTCTAGTTTGTTTTTAAGCACTGTTTTTAGAATGACGTTTATGCCTAACCTCAAAAAACATTACATAATGTAAGTCCTCTGAAAACGGGCACAAATCATTATTATTGTATATCAGCTATTCAATTTCAACTTTTTGTTTTATTTTCGATGTATTCATACACTTTTCTTTAAAACACTACATCACTTGGTTGTGCAATAACTTCAAGGAAACACTGCTCCAGTCCGATACTTACCTTGAGCGGATGCCACTGTTGCTGGTTTGAGCACATTGGATACGGTTTGGCTGCCAGCCCGTAGGTAAGCACGAGTTACTGCGTTCATCATATTTGAAATTTTATTCAAAACTCGATTTTTTCAAAGTTCGAAATGTATTTAAGATTATCGTGGTGGCCAAATTTGTTGCGAAAAATTTCGCTGCCTACCGAAATTGCTGCTGATATCTGACAATCGACTAATAGCAGAAAAAATAAAAGATGAAATGTCAAAAAAAGACAAGTACGCAGATGGCGCTGCTATTTTGTTATGGTTTGGAAACGTACTAAATATGGCGAATAACGATGCCAGATTTCATTCGAAGCAAAGCTTATTTGATAATAGCAAAAATCGGTCGAAATTATGTACCCTAAAATGGTGTAAAATCGGAATTGTTCGCGAAGGGCACTTCCGGTTTCATCGCACTGTTTGTCGCAAATTCTTTCCCCAGGAGACTGGCTAACTAATTTTCTTGGTTCCTCTCCGGAATAGCCTTGAGAGCCGGGGTGCATGCTGCTTGCATCCCCTCTGTCGTCTCTTAATGCTTGCCTTTCATCGGCCTTTTCAGGCAAGGAAACAAAAAAGTCCTGGGAGCCACATCTGCGGAGCCGTTGGGATGCCGGATTTGGTTAGGCAGTTGTTCACAAGAAAGGCAGTGTGAGGTTGGGCGTTGTCGTGGTGCAATTTCCAATCGACTGCGATGTCTTGTCGGACCGGATTGAACTTTGGTTTGAGTCTCTTGAGGACTTCCACGTAAAATTTGGCATTGACGGTTTGTCCAGGAGGAACAAATTAATGGTGGACGATGCCTTTATGATGTTGATATCATCGGCCTCAACACCCGCGCCGTTGGTTCTGCTATCTCCAAACTGAACAAGGAAGCAGCGCAAATGGGTCTGGCAGTGGACGAGGGCAAGATGAAATATCTTCTGTCATCAAACAAATAGTCGTCGCACTCGCGACTAGGCTCTCACGTCGCTGTTGACAGTCATAACTTCGAAGTTGTAGACAATTTCGTCTATATTGGATCCAGCATTAACACCACCAACAATGTAAGCCTGGAAATCCAACGCAGGATTACTCTTGCCAACAGGTGCTACTTCGGACTGAGTAGGCAATTGAAAAGTAAAGTCCTCTCTCGACGAACAAAAGCCAAACTCTATAAGTCGCTCATAATTCCCGTCCTGCTATATGGTGCAGAGGCTTGGACGATGACAACAACCGATGAGTCAACGTTGCGAGTTTTCGAGAGAAAAGTTCTGCGAAAGATTTATGGTCCTTTGCGCGTTGGCCACGGCGAATATCGCATTCGATGGAACGATGAGCTGTACGAGATATACGACGACATTGACATAGTTCAGCAAATTAAAAGACAGCGGCTACGCTGGCTAGGTCATGTTGTCCGGATGGATGAAAACACTCCAGCTCTGAAAGTATTCGACGCAGTATCCGACGCGGGAAGCAGAGAAAGAGGAAGACCTCCGCTCCGTTGGAAGGACCAAGTGGAGAAGGACCTGGCTTCGCTTGGAATATCCAATTGGCGCCACGTAGCGATGAGAAGAAACGACTGGCGCTCTGTTGTTGACTCGGCTATAATCGCCTTTGATGTCAAAAAGACAATGAGCATCGTTTTCACTTTGGATTTACTCATTCATCAGCGACGTCTTCCCGGCCCTTCAAAAAGGCCTGGTGCCACCGAAACACATCACTTCTTGCTAAAGCAACAACTGGGTAAGCCTGCTCGACATTTGATATGGTCTCTGTCGCAGATTTATTGAGTTTCACGCAGAATTTAATCGCGTGCCTCTGCTCTAACGAACGCAGCATTTTCGGCTTGCGCCACTTACAGAAACACTTCGCGTGAAAATGTTTGTCTTGGCCCTCCAGGTGCTTGGAGATAATCGTTAGCTAGGAACGCCCTCTACCGAATCCACTCGGTGCGCGCACGCTGTACGCACATATACAGTCGTGGCGAAAGAGAATCAGTCCTATTACTTTCCGGACAAACCCTGTATACTAGCCCCAATTCCGTCTGCCGTTTTCGAGGGGTTTTCAAAGGAGCTGATCAAATCACTTTCTGAAAAGGTAACTGGTGCAAATTCTAACCATTTTCACTTTTTCTGCTTAATTTTTATAGACTGGATTAGGGAGAGGAGGAACATTTATAGATTAGTTGACAGCATAGAGTTGACAGCATAGCGAAATAAGTTGAAGCTTTTTTAAATTGAAATAATTATTAAGACTGGACTTAAGTGCTTAATTGTTCGCGCAAGTAGATATTGAAAATACCTAAATTATAAGTTAATAAAGGCATAAAGCACATACCTACACACAAGCTTTAAAGAGGAAAGATATTGAAAAATACGGACAAAAAGCAGCATGGCTTCCCGCTGAGTAGAAAATTAAAATCTTGAGTGAAAAACTGTCACAGTCTTGCTTTTTATAAATTGTTGTGATAAATTAGGAAAGAAAAGTGAAAGAAGAATGAAAGAGAATTGTATATACAATTAAATTAAAGAGAAAAATAAATAAAAATTCTTAAATAGTTATTAAATTGTTGGAAAAAATTTGAGAAAGATAAGAACAAGTTTTTATGGAAGATAGTTTCCACAAAACAAATGTACCATCTGATCAAATTTAACCCGAACTAGCAAAAATAACAACACTTCACGTATTTCAATATAAATATTTATTATCAAAATAAGCACCTGAGCCAACAATTTGTTTAATTTTCCGTACACTTGTTGTAAGTCTCGGCTGGGACAGCCTTCAATGACCATAGCGAACTTTGTTTTTTTTTTTCGGCTACGGTTCAATTTCGGAGCTTTCAATGAGGCCAAATATTGGGGAGAGAGTAAGAACGCCAGTAGCTACTAGTGTGGAGAGAGAGGAGTCGCTGGAGAAGAGGCGTAGTGACCTTTTGAACAGATGGATCGAAGTTAGGAGGGAAAATTGGAGTAGGAACTTTTCTGTAAGAAGCTTTCCGTCAGTCTTAGCTTTAGGCTACCGGACCACTGTAGTGGTTTTCAAGCAAGAGTGGGTGCTATTAGAGCGGTAGACGTACTGCTACGAAGTGCAGACTCTTTTAGAATAGTGTGCGTTCACTCCGACAGCAGAGCGGCAATACAAGCCTTGAGCTCGTTAACTGTGCGCTAGTAGGTAGTAAAGGAGAGTATGTCTGAATCGCTTGCAACTGCAAGTTGAGCTAGGCAGAGGGGGCACTCTTGCCCTTTTCAAATTGGAATGGGACCAAGTTGCATCTCTATTGGTTTCTTGCGTTCTTGCACTGGACCAATAGATCTCACGTGAGACTGCAACACCCTTTTGGCCTAAAGTAGAATACCACCGAACTACTTGCTCTGAGCAAAGAACTAGGTGCCGTAATGGAAGGTGCTTTTACTGAAAATTGTTCAATAGACATTCATGCGATAAGACTATAAAACTTGACGGGCATATGTTGTCAAATTTGTATGGTGGAGGATAAGGAGGAAACACCTTCGCAATTTCTCCTTCTTTGCCCCACCTTTGCAAGACTGAGGTTGAAAAATTTCACAGCCTTACCTTCGGCGAAACGCGAGACATAGCAAAAATTCACTTGTGATGGCTAATACAACAAATTAGTGACAGGCTCCAATCGTTTTGTCCATCTGACCTCTACAGACATCTATTATATACATATTATTTTAGGTAACAGAAAGGTCCGGTGTTCTAAGCTGTCCAAGTAAGATCCTTATTTGGATCAACCCTGTAACCTAACCTACCTCACCTAACCTAGAGAATTATAAAATACTTCTGTATATCAATTGTTAGTTAATCATTATACAATCAACTACTACACTCCGAATGGACGATGACAACATCTTATGAGTCGGAGTTACGAGTTTTAGAGAGATATGTTCTGCGGAAGATTTATGGTCCTTCGTGTATTGGTAACGGTGCATATCGCTGTCGATGGAAGGAGGAGCTGCACGAGATATACGACGACATTGACATATAGTAGCATAGTGAACTAAGAGACAGCGGCTACGCTGGCTAGATCACGTTGTCCGAATGGATGAAAACACTCTAGCTCTGAGAGTATTCAACGCAATACCCGGCGGGGAAAGCAGAGGAAGACCTCCACTCCCTTGAAAAGGCCAGGTGGAGAAGGAGGACCTGGCTACACTTGGAATCTCCAATTGGCGCCAAACAGCGAAAAATAGTGAACGACTGAATCATAATTAAAACGATTTGTAAAATCCCCACGCCAACCACTTTTTACCTTTTTACTTAATTTTTTTTAGGAGGAACCGAACCAAGCAACTCTGGTAGTTCAATGAATTCATGTAAGCATAAAAGAAAAAAAGCAAAACCACACACCAACGCATAGCCTACATCTAGGCGCCCACACAATGCATAAATATGGCAGTAAAGCACGCTCGCGTTTATTGGTGAGTGTGTGTAGATGTTATGCGTTCGATATGTGTGTGTGTGTGTGTGCTGCTGAACTAAATAAAAGTGCGTGAGTTTTGAAAACAACTCAAACTATGTCGGCTAGGCGCCATTGGCATACTTTATTTTCGGCTAAAACTGTTTTGCAGTCGCCAACGACGCAATCAAAGACTCCAACCGTATACAACACACATACACACACACCCATCTAAGGATATGAAAGAGTGCGAGAGTAAAGCCAGGAAACGAAGCAATACGAGCTTCATACATATTTTCAAATAAATCCAACATGTACATATGTACATATGTGTATGAATATATAAAAATATATGAAAGTTTGTGCATCTTTATGCCTGCGTGACTGAGTGTTGCACGAAAAGCCAACAGCTATTTGGCGTAGAGCGCTCATGCTCGGCTGCTGCATCAACTTACTTGTGCCACAAATCCTCTGACGGATTGCTTGTCTACTTTTTGTTTACACATTTTCCATAACACAACATAAACAACAACAATAAAATGAACAACAACATTATCTCTCTACTCACATCCCCATTTATGTTCGTATCTTGGCAGTAGTTTATGCGACCCACTTAAATAGCAATAACAACTACAATGTATGTGGATATGTGTTTTTGTATGAGTATATACATTGTATAATAACGGTAGTAAAGGAATCAGTTACAAAATGGAAATAACAATAACAACAACAACAAAACGAAAAATACCAGCAAAAATATAATACATTGTAAAATACAAAAAAATTTCAAAAAAGGACCAAATAGCGAAAGTGAAATCTATAAGTAAAAGAGTATAAAGTATAATAAAGGTAAAACTAGACAGTTAACGTCATTTTGATAACTTTTACTATCCGCAGCCAAAGCGTAGGGCGAACATTGGGTTAACCCGGATTTGCCGGTACGTATTAGGAGTAAAAGTGGTTGTACAAGTATATACATATTCCAAACTGAGTGTGAGTGCACCTAAGCAGTATCCGGCAAGTCACGGCTACCGAAACTCCAATACATTTGAAAGAATTAGCGCGGAAACTAACACTTAAGTAGGCACCGTCCAACCAATAAAGCTTTTGCGTAAAAAAGCGTTGAGTAATCACAAGGACACAAGACTTTCGGTTAGAATTGTTAATTGGGCCCTCAAAATTTCATAATAGCTTTAACAGAAATCTCAGGTAGCGCTGTAGGGTAACTAACCGGTGACTTAACCGACAGTTGGCGTGCAGGGTAATAGAGTTCAGCGTTATCGTTTGAAATCAAAATTCGGACCAAAATTGGCAGTTTCATTTGGCTTTGGTAATTGACGTATAGTTGGTGTACATAAGGTTTTGGAAAGGTCAATGAAAGTTGATTTTATTTGCCAACAAAAAAACGAATATTTTGGAAAAATGGATATTTATATCTCAACACAGTCTCTTGTTGGTTCGATATATTTGATGCAGCCATGTTTCAACTTCTTTAAACCGTCCGAAAGATATTTTTCTGTAGTTCTGTGCAGAATTCGGAAGGTAGGCAGAAAGGATAGTTTAGACCTCATAACCTCATACCGACAAAAGATTATTTTCTTGTGGAGGAGAAAAATCATGTGGTAAATTTCGGATCGATTTATCAAAACTAAGAGAAAATTTTATTTTATGAAATTATATATTCTACACTTTAATCTAATAATTTTTACTATCTTTAGAGCAAGATATTGATTCCACGTGCAAAAAACTGCTGATCCTTCCAGGAAAAAAACTAGTCCAAGAAGTTTTAGGTGAAAAAAATCTGAAGTGATAACAAATCTGGGGAATATGGCGGTTATGGTCATACAACCCATTCAAGCTCCAATAGCTTTCGGCGAGTCATCAAACTTGACGTCTTGCGTTATCCTGATAGAACACTATACCTATTCAAACAGACAACATGATCTTTTTTAGATGACTGCCAGCCTTCGAAGTAGCTTGAGCTGGTTAAATCTTTTTAGCCCATGATCTCTTATAAACAACCCATTTCCGTCGCCAGTAACAAAGCACTTCAAACATGGATCACGTGCAAAAAATTCTATGAGGTTTGATAAGTAAATCACGGTCGTTAATGCTACGAAGCACATTTCTTTCTACATACAAGACCATGAACGCAGTTAACTCTTGCCAACAAATGCTACTTTGGACTTTGAATTGGAAAGTAAAATCCTCTCTGAACGAACAAAAACCAAACTCTGTAAACCACGTCCGAAAGGACAAAAGTATGTACACCAGCTCAAAAAGTATTCGACGCTGTACCCGCCAGGGCAAGCAGAAGAAGAGGAAGATCTCCACTCCAGGGGGGATAGGACCAGGTGGAGAAGGACCTGGCTTCGCTTAAAATCTGCAATTTGCGCCAAGCAACGAAAAGGAAGAACGACTGGCGCGCTGTTGTAAACTCAGCTATAGAAGAAAAAGAAGAACATTAGGAAACCATATTTGAAGCATCGAAATCAAAACTGAGCTTCTGAACGGTCGTATTAGACAATTTTAATCTTTCAGCAATCTCTCAAGTTCTTATTTCATCATATGCGTAATCTTTGCTAATGTTGGAAAAGGCTTTGGCCACTCTGTTTTGATAACAAAAAAACACAAGTCTATGAAGGGTACAAAACCTTCAAAGACGGTCGAGAGATCGTTGAAGACATGCTTCATTCTGGACGCCCTTCGACTTCTTCTGATGAAAATATTAATAATGTTAAGGATATGGTGCTTGAAATTTGTCAGGAAAGTGTTAGAGAGATAGCAAGAGAGCTCTACATCTCTCACGAGTCCGTTTGAATGATTTTGGTTGATATTTTGGGTATGAAATACATTCTTGCTTGACACGTCCCGATAAAGTTGAAATTTTTTCAAAAAGAGTACCGTAAACCGACCTCTTTGGACATGCTGATTCCGATCCCACATTCATGCAAATTGCCGATGAGACATGAGTCTATGAGTTTGACATGCAAACAAGTCAAGATTAATCGGAACCCATTGCAACTGTGGCCTCCTCCCGATTTCAGTTGATGGAAGAGATAAAAAGATTCTCTGAAAGGGCTGAAGACCATTCCAAAAAGTGCTTATGAAAAGTGTTTTGAGGACTGGAAAATCGTTGCCATAAGTCATCTGATGAGGACAAAATACTTATAATTTCCGGGTACTTTTTGTCACAATGCATATCGATAAAATGTGAAGTTGGTTGCGATAAAATTCAATATGGTCAGCCAAATATACATACTATATACTTTATAGGGTCCGCGGCGTTTCCTTCTGGATACTAAAAACTTCGTGGCAATATTAATACATCTTGCTCAGGGTATAATTACAGTTGTATTACATCATATACTGCTGCTTAAGAACTATGATATACAGATCAAATCTATATATACATATATACACATACCAAAAAATCTGATTCACTCAACGAATATAACAGAACTGAAAGAAAAATCAATCTATCTTCAAGTGCGTGTAACTAACTCAATCTCCATTAGATTAATATTTAAGTATTAAGACATCTTGCACCATTTACAGCAATTTAAAGAAAAGTAATTTCACAGATCCTTAAAAAGCACATTAACCAAATGTGTGTCCTTTCAAAGTTTACCCACTTATCCATTTTCTGCATTTCCACTTACAACTGCCACATTCGGCTTTACTTTTTGCACAGCACACACACCCACGCAACACTGCCACACAGGCAACCGTGTGCTTGCCACGCGTGCATTGTACCGTAAACGCATTGCTTTTTGTCGTTCCGCCTCCAGCAAAGCTACGCTCGCACTTTTGGCATTTTAAAAGCAGCAAGGCAAAGAAATGCAAAAGGAAAACTACACAAGCACATACAGACGTGCGTCGAAAAGCCAAGGAGGAAAAGCAAAACGTAAGCAAAAAAAAGTTAAAAGAAATTCGAAGAAAAACGAGGAAAACATTTGTCCCAAATTCCCAATAGCTGCGCACACACACACATACAAATTTTCATTTTCTAAGCTCAACTGCAAAAAAAAACGAAATGAAAACAAAACAAAGCTGACGATAACAAGTGAGCGGAAATGAATGAGGAAGAAATGCAGGATAACAATGCATAACGGAGCCGAGGAGCGAATGGCTGCGTATGCTTCTAACTTCTAATACAGCCGTTGCTGCCACAAAACGGACGGACATTCAAGTCATTGTTAGCAGGCACATTTTGTTGTTGTTGTAGCGTTGCGTTTTCACAATTGTATGAGTGTATATGCGTATGTGTTTGTGTGTGTCTTTCGTGCGCGCTGCTCTGCGTTGCGCATTACGTGCCTCGCTGTGCTGCGTTTCTCAAAGGACCCTGCCACGCATGACTCATGCCACCATAAATCTAACCGAAATTACATTATTCCACCATTTGCCATAGCAGCCACACAGTCGAGCCTAAGTAGTGGCAGCGCCATTGAACGCATCCACATTCATGCCATGCCGTGCTGGCGCTCAGTGCAGTCCACCAGCACCCCACCACTACCACATTTGTAAGTTGCGTTGCCAGACCTCGCTGCGAAGGTTTTATCATCCATGCGCATGGGTGTGTGCGTGTGCATGGAAACCATCATCATCATCCCTCCGACGCGTCTAACTGACGCCAACGCGTGCAGACCATTGTGATAACGCTGCAGAATGTGGCATGACGTGGAGGTGAAGCAGTACGAGTGGGGCATGTGGTCTTGCTGTTTTGTGTTTACTCATAAAGAAACAAAAAATAGAAATAAAATTAAAAAACCACAACAAAATATGCAAAAGCTCTAGAGAACTGAAATGAATGTTGAAGCATAAGTGCGTACAGCGGCGCGGCTTTCCATTTATGCAGTCGCTGTAATGCGGACAACAGTGGCGCCACCAACACCAACACTAGCAATACATCTCACACAGCTGCTATATGCACAATACATGCGTATATGTATGTATGTGTGTGAGCATAAAAGCCACAGCATAATCATCGCCTTTAAATATGTTACAGGGAAAAGTTAAAGTGAGTCCATTTAAAGTTTTTGCAACGTTAAAAATGGTGGGCCTTACCCAAATCTAATTTTTTGCCTAATACGAGTACATATAGTTCCACCGCACTCACACATTTTCCAGCAAAGGGCACAGAGATCGGCTTTTACAAACTCTAATTAGTTTTTAAAGGTTAGGTCGGTCTACAACTCCAAAAAGCAGCCCTTTGTTAGGTTAGGTTAGATGGCTGATCAAAGATCGCACGTGGACTGCTATATGTAGTCCTTTATGAAGCCATAGAAAAGAAGATCTTCTGTGTTCGAACTCCATTCCAGCCAGGTCGGTGGGATGTGTGAAGATATGCGCTTCCAAGTGCTTAAGTCTTGACATGCTAAATGCGGGTCATTCATCTTCTTCCATACAGCTTCTGCAGATGGCGTCTAGTAGGAGTCCCAGCCTTACTGTATGGACACCAATAGGGCAATGACCGTTAAAAGCCCTAAAACTAGGAAGAGGCTAATTTTACTGAGGTCAAAGAGATCACTAAACCTCTTCCAATCGATCTTGGGCCAAAAGGCTTTTGTGACAGCGCAGGCGATGGTAGCCAAGAGCTTCCGAGAAGCCTAGCTATCTAGTAGTAAAACACAAGAGTATACGGGAGCATCGATCCGCTCCCATTCTACCGACAGCGGTTCTAGGGTGCCTTTTCTTGCTAGCTCATCAGCTTAACGGTTTCCTGCAATTCCACTGTGGCCTGGCATCCATACCAGTCTTATCACAAAGACACTCGATGATATTGATAGTGAGGTTGGGCACTCTTTGAAAATCAAAGCAGCCTAACCTTGATAATTTATGATCGGGTTATGGAAAAAAGAGACGAATTTACCTATTTCAAGCTTCAAGCTTTGGTATATACAAAAAGAACAGACAGAGAGACAGATGGCCGTGGGTAAATCGACAGAATTCGAACCTCTGATCATTTACTATATACATATACACTTCAAAGGATCTCCGACTTCTTTTCTGATTGTTACAACAAATTAGTATACCTTGTTTTGATTATAAAAATCGTAAGTCATTTACTATATTAATATTACATTACTGTGAAGCTGATTAAACAGAAATTTTCTCACCCAAACCTTTCGATACGTCTATTGGGATTGCAAAACCTCTACTTTTCTCATTTTTCTAATAATTGCATAATGTGGAAATAATCAATATACTTCTCCGATATTGAGAAATTTCGGCCTAACTATCCCTGAAATGTCCACTGTGCTTTCGGCACACCCTCCATACCGAATATATCCTTGAACCCTGAACAAGGAAGAAATTGTGTAAGAAGCAAGTAAAAGTGAAAGCGAAATTTCTAACATAACAAAATTCATTGTTGCTGTTGTTATTCTATATTCACCAAAAAATAACTGTATGTGCCGAGGCATTAAAAAGAAAAATGCGCCACGGGTGAGGCACTCGGGCGCATGCTATGATAACAACTGTGCATATAATGCGATTGCATATTTCTGTACACTTATTTATATGCTTACAACACACATACAGGTTATATTATATACACGTAACTGTATATAAATATATATTAAGAAATATTGTGTAAGCAGCTGATATATATATAAACATACATGCTTACATACACAAAACATTGCGTATGCGTATTGCAAGTAAATGAAAAATTCAAGAGCTACTGCATTCTCTCTCACTCGCAACTATAATGAAAAAGCTAACACACACACAGGTGCATACATAATATAAACACATCCTTCGACGTAGTGCTTTGCCAAGGACATTGAAGCCATTAAATTCGGGCATAAAAGCTTTGCATACGCATTCGGTTGCACTCGTGTGCAGTTCGTCGTTTCGCATGTGATGCGCTGGTGCTCCAACTCACACGACTCTTACACGGACGGTTGCGCTGCAAAGCTATAGAGAGTGCAAAGCACAACAATGGTTGTAAGTCAGAGGAAGAGAGTGAGAGCGATTGAGAGAGTGGGAATGAGAGAGCTATATTAGATTGCTTTCATAAGTTCTTCGCGTTATATTTGCATCTTTGTGCTTCTTCAGCATTTTGCTGCATTTTTCTTCTCAAACAAAGTACTCTCAATTAATACTCCAGTACTCTCGCCAGTCGTGAGAGTATGTATGCTCTGAGAGGCGCATCAAATCGTTGACGTTGTGGTCAGCGTTCTGGCAGCCGCGCAGCGAATGCAAACAAATGCAATGTTTTTATTTTCATTGGAACAATTAAAGTTGCCGCCTTTTAGGCGTCGAATGACATTGCGCAGGCGCATGACGCATGCACACCGCTCGTACTCTCGCCGGTTGCGACGCAACGCAGTTGCAAGTTTGTAATTTGCAGTTTTCATGGCAGTTAGCAATTCTGCGGCTGCTAACGTGCTTTGTGCTCTTATGGTTTTCAGGGCTAAATCTCTCTACTCTTTTGTGGAAGCGTATGCTCTCTCTGTTTTTTATTTTTTTTTTTGCTTTTCCCCAACGACAAATGCTAAAGTTGACTCTTTTATTTTTGTTGTTGTTGCTCACTTTCACTTTCATTTTTCCTTGAAGTCGTTCAGTGACATGCAGTCATTGCTCTCTTTCATTTCGTTGTTGTCATTTATCCTTTTGCCGCTTTCACTTTTATTTCCTTTTTGGCGCCGAGCTGCTTCCACTCATATCATTTATATTAATCTTTAGCAATGTTTGTTATAGTTGTTGTTATAATATATTGCACAGCGCTTACGAAAGCATTGAAAAAAGTATTTTTTGTTGTTGGTTTTGCTTATGTCATGAGTGCCACACATAGTAGGCTGTGTGCGTGATTAGCGGCGCCATCATCAAGTACAGTGGAGCAATCATAAAAAATGTGGTAATTGAAAAAAAAAATACAAATAGTTCTTTGTTAGAAAAACGAAAACCTGCCTGAAAATGTCTCCATACATGCTTCAAAATAATGTTGTTATGAAGATAAATTTAATATATTAAAAATTAACTGAACTATTTCCTTTTGTATATACATAATATCATTAATTGTTCATAAGTTGCTGCCCTTTTCGAAATGGTAACTAGAAAAATTATCTTGAAACTACAAAAATAAGGAAAATCCTTCCGTGAAATAGGTCAACTTGTAAAAAGAACTCATTCCTCTTTGCAGTACGTAGTTTAAAATGGCGAAATACCTGATTCCATTGCGTCTAAACCTCGCTTTGGCCGACCTAGCAAATTAACCGAGTGCGAAGAACGTGAAATATTGCGGTCAGTAAAAGAAAATACTAGGATAACTGCCTCTAAAATAAGAGAAAATATCAAAAAAAAATCGTTCATGAGGATACTGTCAGGAAAATATTGAAGAATAATGAATATCATGCACGCTTATCACGAAATAAACCATACATTTCACACGTCAAAAGAAGAAAAGATATAGATTTTGCAAATGATTATATAAATAAGTCTCCAAAATTCTCAGATTAAAGCAAATATTGTATATTTGGTATCAAAGAAAGAAAGCTCGTGTGGCGTAAGAGCGGGATAGGCCTTGAAAAAGAAAACCTGTTACCTACAGTGAAGCATGGAGGAAGTGGTATAATGATCTTGCGGCTTGGCAAGCCTGTTTTTATTGAGTCAACAATGGATCAGTATATTTATTTAAATATTTAGGAAACAAATATGAAGGAATGTGTTGAACAGTTGAAGCTTGGTAACGATTTTTGATTTCAACCTTACAGCGATTCAAAGCATTCAGTCAACAATGTAAAGCTTTGGTTGCTCTACAACATTAAGCACCAGTTGTGTGCGCCACCCCAATCTCCATATCTTAATTTTATAGAGCATTTATGGGATTTGCTCGAGCATAGGATTTGCCAGCACATCATTATCTCGATGCTCAAAAACGTTATTATAATAGAATGGGATAAAATCAGTAAACAGGACATATCCAAGTTGATCCATTTCCGTTATTTGATCTAGTGTATGGAGACTTTTCTGGCAAGTGTAGTTAAGTAGTTGGTAGTAATATTGATCCTGTTTTATCTATTTTTGCCAATACCATATACTATCAATATTGCACAAACTAAAAAATGTTCCCTGGGTTTCATAAAGTACCTCACATACATACAATCACCAATCATATGGAGTAAGGTCAGACAGATGTTCGAAAATTCTGATATTAGTTATATGGGTAGTTCGAAAATATTAGGCATATGGGTACTCAGGGAAGTATTGACCCGATTCAACCCATTTTTGATATACAGAAATAACATTGTCAGGGAAGGATGTCCCTGTATTTCAATTATAACTATATCTCACATAGTAGTCGATATTTTCGGTCAAAAGCCATCTATAAGTATTGGAGATATGACCATTAAACTTATTAGAGGGCAGAGAAACTCAAATCTACTCAGCTCGCTATTTTATTTATATATACATACTTTACAGGGCCTTTGACGTTTCTTTCTGGATGTTACAAATTCAGAAGTTACGTGTGATATTTGGAATTTCATCACTGTAACCCGCTTAATGCCATTTCAAACTTATACACCCCCATACATACATATGTATTTACAAGGAAGCACAACAACTTTTACACTCGGCTATCAACAAATACCAAACACTCGTAAATCAAATTGATAGCGAGTGAAGTGTGTGCCTGGCGGAATGGTGTGTTGTCAGCAAGCCTACCACTCTCACTTTTTTTGCTGCGCTCTCACACGCACTCTGCGCACAGTGACTTCCGTCTTTTATATGGTTTCCGGTTTGGTATAGCGTACACGTAGACGGCGCAGCCAAAGTTAACGGCACTCACGAATGCTGTTGCCTTTACCTTCGCCTTCGATTTTGCCTTTGCGTTTACCTTCGCCTTCAACTTACACCTCTTGCACCACTGCTATTCCCTTGCTCAGACATTTGTTTATATAGCTCTAATACCATTTGTTGTTGTAAAATATTACGTTGTTGTTGTGCGTATGAATTGCTGATAAGAACGCACTCAAGTAAACTTGAGAGCTGCTACTATAATGCCAATGCACTCTTCACTCCTATGCAGTTTATAAAATGAGAGCAAGCTTAGTGAGCTCAAAGGAAATCAAAGAGACTCAATGAGAAGTGAGAGCGCTTTAATTTATCCTTGCGACTAGCTCGTACATTTTCTTACACTTTCTCGCTCTCCTGCTATCTGACTCACGAAGAGTTGTTCTCTCAAAGCCGGCTCTACATTTGCACCCAGCACGCGGTTAAGGGTGAAAGCGCAGTGCGGCCGAACGCATGTTGCGTAAGGATCAAGGCCGTTCATAGCGAGGTATGTAGCTTTAATGCGAAAAGAGTGAAGCAATGTGGGAGTAGTTTTCGTGAGAAAGACCGCCAAATATTTGAAAGCACAAAATGTGCCCTGTTGTTGTTGCTTGTAGTCTGAGGCTTGACGACTAATGCTCTTGCTGCCACCATCGCGCTCAATGGTGTTACTTTGTTCTTGCATTTCTGTAAAAAATATGTAGTTGCAATCATGCTGGAGAAGGAATGGGTCGATAAGTAGACTGAGAGGTTGCTCGGTTCGTTAGCTTCACCGGATGGCTACTGGCGCAGCACTGTAAATGCCACGTTCATTCCTCGTTCGTGACTCGTTTGCTGCTGGCGCCTTTTTTCATGCAACACACTATGCGTGCACGTACTTGCCGCATGCCACAGCTACTTGGTATGCGTTATATGCCGTTAGTTAGTACTGCTGCGCTTTCTCCAACACATACGATGGTGATAAAAGCGGGGTAGGGGGGTCTGCTGCGACGTGGGGTTTGCATAATGCGCATACTGCCTGCCGCCTGGTGGGGGTTACCATGGAGTGGGGCTTTTTTTGTTTTGGATCTGTTATGTTAAGAAACTCTGTGGATGGTGTGTGTACGTTTTGTTGGTGGGAAGGGTTGCTGCGCGCAACTTTGGCTTGTGGCATGTGGTATGCGATAGGCAGATGCGTGGCATTTCATTAATAATGGCCGGGTTGCGTTTTTCGTTCGATGCGTGTGCGCTACATTCGCATTCGCAGTCGGAAAGGGGGTGGGGGTGCCATAGTTAATGCTGTGTTTCTTGTTGTTGTTCGCCATATTTCTGTTGTAGCATTCGTGTGCTATCGTTATCGCAAGGCGTTGCTGTTGCTCGTTGTTTTTGTTGTTGGTGACATAGGTTGCAGGCTTTTTCAAGTGAATCGCTTTCTATAAATATACATACAAGCATATAGTCAGAGGCTTTTAAGAGTGGGCGAATAGTTAAGCAAAGCAATGTCAAAAGGGCTGACGGTTTGACAGTCTGATGGATGTGGAGTGGCTACTGCCGTAGTTTGGATGGAATTGGGAGAGTATATTGAATATTATGTGCACTTCTTCTGTGTGCATGCTTGCATATGGATTTAGGCCTACATTGTGGATCTGTAAATATCCATATATATATATTTATACATAACGCCCAGTAGAACATGAAGGGAGTGTTTTAGTCGAAGCCAGGAAGCCGGACACCAAAGGGTCTCAAAGAGGGACATTCAGAAATTCTCTCAAACTTCGATTACATCTCTGATAACTTGGGTCTACTCCCATCTGCAGCTTCTCCGCACACATATGTACCTTCGAGGGATATGTCGGAATTCATGAGGGAAGTTTTATGTCGGGAGCTCTCAATCAACTCTTGTTTCAAATTCTCAGGTCACTGTACTCTGTCGTTGAAGGAGATGTGGCAGCCATCAGGGTAGCAGCAGATGTGTAGGGAAAAATACATCCACTCCTAAAGCACTGCTGCTATACAGACCTTAAGTCCGCTGGTAGTGAGGAAGTGAGAAAATCGGTGAGAATAAATATTTAGTTCCCCAGACTGGAACTAAGAAAAATTCTTGAATTTCTTATATGTCTTCGCACTCGCACCTCGTAGATAATTTCGTCTATCTTGGAACCAACACCAACACTATTAACAACATCAGCCTTGAAGTCCAAATTCTACAAGTGACTCACCATCCCCGTCATGCTATATGGTGCAGAGCCATGTACGATGAAAATATCTGATGAGTCGGCGTTATGAGTTTTCGAGAAAAGGGTTCTGTGGAACATTGGAAGAGGAAGACCTCGATTCCGTTGGAAAGACAAAGTGGAGAAGGACCTGGCTACACTTGGAATCTCCAATAGGGGACAAACAGAGAAAAGTAAAACGAATGACGCGCTGTTGTCAATACGGCTATAACCGCGTAACGGTACAACAATGAAGAATAATTAAATTAATAAGATTAAATTGCTGAAAAATATTTCCTACAGGCCACATTGAGCGGAGGGTGCTACAAGCAGGTTGATGAGCGAGAATTTCGCCTTTTAGGCAATGACATTTTTGTGTTTCTGCTTTTATTTTTCTTTGGTACGTTCTTTCATGCTCCTTTTTGAAAGGAATGACGAGTGCGTTGGCTCAACGGCGGCAGCAGAGTTGCGGCAACGCCAGCGACAAACACTATGCCTGCAGTTGTATGAAATGTATTGTTGTTGTTGTTGATATTATGTACTTTGCTGCACATACAAGGAGTAAATATGAGTACATGGGCAGAACGCCACGAAGTATGCTACAGAGAAAATAGGCTGTGTCGGCATAGCGATCTAAGTGCTATTGTTGTTGGTGGTGGTGGTGCCGTTGTTATTAGTGTTGGCAAAAGTGCGTAGCTGCGTTGTTGCTTGCTCGGCACAGTACAACCGAAGCCCGCAAGTGGGCTTGTTTGCTGCGCTGACTCACACGTATACACGAGTCTATTCACACACACACGCGTATACACAATCTTTTCGTTATAAATATGTGTGAGGGTATTTTCTATGTGTGCACTCGCATCTGCAAGCGCTATGCGTTCGTGCTAAATACATACATATATACATATGTTTTAGTGTTTGTATGTCTAAGAAGTATATGGTTGAAGGATGTCGGCTGCCAAAGTTGCGGTGGTTGGAGGCTTTGAGTGGCTGTGGGTTGCATTTGCCGTCGGGCGCATTCAGCAGAAAACCAGTTTTGTGCCTATAAATGCATGTACATAGCTGTGCTGTTGTGTGCGTGTATGCGTATGTAACACCACGGCTGTCTTTGGTTGCCTCGGTTGTGGTGCGTTTCGCTACGCTGTGGTGCATAGTAATAAGCGACCAGAAGGTTTTTAGTTTGATTTAAAATCTGAAGTACACTCGTATCGAATCAGCGGTAAGGGGAGTGCGCTGCTGAACGAACATATATACAATGGATGGAGACACATGTGTTGGTGTGGGTTTCAAAAAATATAGTGCACTATGTAGTTGTGGCAGTGTGGGATAGGGAATGGTATTGTTGTATGTTTGTAGTGGTAGTGGGTATTTATATATAGTATAGTGCTGTGTAGTAGTTGCGTGAGTTGAAAAGAATGTAAAGCTTAGTTAAGCGGGTACAAGGTGGCGTGGGTTGGGTGGTTGGTGAAAGTTGTTAATGCCATGCATGCACTTACCAAAACAGAAAACAAAAAAAGAAGAAGAAAGTTTTGCGTGTGCGTGCATGGTTTGAGGCAGTATATTAAAGTTTTGTGAATTTATTTAAAGAATAGCTTTTCCAGAACGTTCATTTTCAAAATTTTAAGTTTCCATTCTTAGTAATGAATTTTTTTTATTAATTATATTAACCATATCTTCAACAATATCTTCTAGATCACTACCGCTACAATAGCCAAATTCCAACAGCATGAGAATGGGTGAATTTGAATGATAAATCCGCCCTCTCCCCATATAACGGTACTGTTAAAAACTACCTAAAACGCAATAAATCAATAACTAAATATACCAGAACCATTAAATTTACCCTAGAAACGGTATGAGAGAGTCCTTATAACAATTAGGCAATGGGCGCGGCACAGCCTACTTTAAGTAAAATCATATATCTCATGACCTGCTCGGCCGATTTCAACCAAATTAAAATTCTAATTTCGTGGAGCGAAAATGGACTAAAGTGGACTGCAACTACGCCTTTTTCCCAAAACACAGTTTTAAAATTCATTTGATTCTTTCCTTGCTAGTGTACAAATCAAAAAGCAATTAATAGTTATAACGGGATAAAACCAAAACAATTAGACGGAATATGTCTCGGGGTTGATCATATCTCTAAACCTTGCCAGGTTGAAATCTCCTAGTAGTAGCTTGGCGTTCCAGTGCAGCAGCAATGCATGGTCTTGACCCTATCATCATGGAAGCTACCTCAGCAGCAATGCATGGTTTTGACCCTATCATCATGGAAGCTACCTCAAAAATTATCCAAATCCAAATTGCTCAAGCGCCTAGGTAACGAATATTTGGACCTCAGAGAACATAGTTGGTTATTTACCGCAAATGTCGGTCAATGTGTGAAACATATGATCGAAATTCACGAAGAATCTTTTCCTGATAATGGTATGTCTGTGTGTTCAAAATGTTTTGAATCGTGTCAATACCTCCTTAGCACCCGTATACCCAACATAATGATTTTCGAACTTCCAAGTGACTTTATATCCCATATATCGGCCAACATGTCAATACTAATGCCAGCGAAAATCATTTTACATACATACATACATATATACTGAATGAGAATTGGGGTAGTATTGACCCGGTTTTACGGAGTTTATATGGAGTAAAGTCACCCGGATGTTATATGTTTGTTATAAGGAAGGTAAGTCAAGTTTTCGCACAATTCTATCCATTTTAGGCAGAGAGGCACGCTGTTATCAGTAAAAATGCTCTTTTATAACTCGTAGTTCCCCTAACTTTAAATCTGGAATTGCCTATAAAAGTCAAATTTCATACAAATTTTCTTCCATAACTCAAAGTCTCTCTAACTGGAATGGATTACAATCGCCTAGATTCCTATTTTTTGGTTGACGGTTTATACCTTAAGGTACTTTACTGTTTTTATATTTTAGGCTTTAAAGCCCGTACATATCATAATCACGTTTGTGTACATATAGCTTAATCAATAACATACATATCTCGATACGAACTTCAACAAAAATTTTATAATTCGAATGGCCTTTTGCAGGGACCGAATTCAGCTTCGATTACGTCTATCTTAAATAATTAAAAACTTTCGACATAGATTAAAAACAACGCACAGTATCAGTACATAAATGAGCACATATACAGTTATAAACACATATAAAAGTAAAATGTGCTTGTGCAGCCTAAAAGTGTGCTACAAATGACTGTGTTGATAAGGATAAAATTCGACTAGAATATAGTTGTTAGTGAACTTGGAAACCGAAGCGACACATTTTCAAAGCACTAATGCTGCGGGCGTCAGAAGACCGAGCATACACCCACACATTCAGTGGGTTTAAGTATAAAATATATATTTATAACAACTATATGTATGTATGGAGTTGTTAGCTTTTAGTACATAAGCATTGAAGAGTTTGTTGACAAAATTTGGGCAGCGACGCAACGAAAGTGAGCGACTGCATTGTGACAAGTAACCGAGACGAATTAGGAGGAAACTGTGTCCTGGTGCTTAGACACACACAAACATGCACATGCACGTATATATGTATATACGTGTGTATGTTCATAGTTACATACATTCACTTTTGGCACACACAAATGCCAGCACAATTGCGTGGGCAGCATTGCTGCATGAGATTTTCCTTGTTGTTTTTGTTGTTCGCGGTGTTAAAGTAGTT
This sequence comes from Bactrocera dorsalis, assembly GCF_023373825.1. Taxonomy (NCBI): domain Eukaryota; kingdom Metazoa; phylum Arthropoda; class Insecta; order Diptera; family Tephritidae; genus Bactrocera; species Bactrocera dorsalis. Next base: position 98,228,520 of record NC_064303.1, read on the forward strand.
TTGAACGGAAATTGTTGGCATCACCAGCATGCCATAACGTAGGTAGCGCGCTGATGGCGGCAGAGAAGCAGGTTTGATAAGATATTATCAATATATATATATAAATATATTTAGACAACAACAACTACTAACATGAAAATAAAGCAGCAATAACAATTAACAAGAAACACAACAATTGACATCGATTTATGCTACACAATTGCAGCAACAAAGAACGGTGCTGTTAACTTTCGTCGTTAGGTATATTGAATTATATATGTATACATATGCATATGTATATACATACGAGTACTTATTATAATATACGAGTATATGTATGTGTGTTAGTGAGAGCGCATGTTATTGAAATTTGAGGATTTTTGTCTCAGTGCCCTAATTAATATCATGTCTCCAAAGATACATACATATTTACCGAAAATACGCACAACTTCATATTATATATACTGGTTACAAGTACCGTTAAGCATCCGTGAAAATTAATGCTGTCAGTGGTGTCAATGTTGTTGTTATTTTATTAGTTACTGTCGGTAACGCTGTTATCAATGAAATTGACATTGTCAGTGTCGATGATTTTTAACTGTTTTTTATTTTACTGTTATTATTTTAAAATTTTAAATAGTTGAGAGGAAAACAAATTCTCTTGTATAAAGTTATACTTGTATGTATGATATAAAGATGTGTGTGTATATGTGCACGATAAATACATATGCAAATAGAGAAGGTAAGTTAAGCTCTCGGAAAACCTGCCGATCTAGTACCTGAGTATATTTACTTGCCATACAGAATAGTGGTATATAATTGAGAGATTTCTCTCCGCCTATATACGAGAGAATCATGAATAAAGTTAAGAAAAATGATTTTCGGCTGACGATCCTATGATTCTCAAATTCTATTCGTCATGTAAAAGTCAAGAAAAAAGATTTCTCATAATAATTAGTTAAGCTCGTCTTTCACTGTTGTTTTTGTAAAACATTTTTTCCCATTTACCATAGACTACTTATAGGATAAATAGGAATAAGAATAAAAATTTCGTAGTGAAATGTGCGGATATAGCGAAGAAACCGACATCTAAACGCAGAATGTAGCCCGAGTACCCAAACCTCAAAAACCTCATTTTCAGTCTTCTGTGCGACAGAGTAATTGAAAAGGAAGGGGGAAACGCACGTGCTCGACGGAATGTTAGTAAGGGAACTCCATAAGGTGGAATTCTCTGTTCACTGCCACGAATGGGAGATATCCGTCTACAACCAGCGGATACAGTGAAACATCTAGGGCTTATCCTTGATAAGAAGCTTTCATGGAAGCTGAATATCGAAGAGAGAGCATGGATTGCCTTGCTGTAGTGTAGCCCTGGGCAAAAGGTGGAGGCTCTCATCAAAGTGATCTCTTGCTCTACAACATCATAGCCAAGCCCGTTATGTTCTTTGGAGTTCCTATGTGGTGGAGGTCTCTAGAAAAGACCACACTTGGAAAGAAACTCGAGAACATTCAACGGGCGCTCATGAGTATATGTGGTGCTCTAAGGCCCACTCCAACCAGCCTGGGTTCCTAAAAGAACACGGGTCTCAAATCCTCACTCTCTTTGACTTCATACCGGATCATGGAATCGCTAAACCGAACTCTGGCGGCTCCTGCTCTACCAATATACCGGTGAGAGAGTTGTGGGTGCGAAGATGCCGTTGATAGAGAGGGGCAGTGAGCTTCTTCCCATCCGTGAATGCTTGGGGGAAGGGTGGTGAAGAGGTCTACTGTCATGAGCTTATATCAACTCCAGTTTCAGACTTCCTGACAATCGCAGTGTTTTCCAGGCCGAGGTTAGAGCCATTGAGGTAGCAGTATATTTACTGCTCCGGAGTGCAGGATCCTTCAGAGAAGTAACCATCCACATCAGATAGCAGAACGACGATACTTGCTTTGAACTCATTAACAGACCATTGCCGTCCACGCAGTAAGGCTGGGAATCCTATCAGACGCCATCTGCATAAGCTGTTTGAAGGAAGATCAGGAGGAAACAACTCAACACTCCCTTCTTAACTGTCCCGAGTTTGGGAGGTCAAGACTTAAGGACTTCAGATCGCATAGAGGATGAATTTGGTGGACTTCCAAAGTAGCTAAATCTGTAAGGTTGTCTGCCACATATAAAAAAGAACTGTGATACTCTTACTGATGGATGATCCAGGACCTCAAACTTCAGGCTGACAATATATGTATCTATATACTTCTTTGACAAATTTTTAAGTGTTCAAGTTCATAATTTAAAATAATTTAACTAGGTATGCTTCGCAAAATAAATCTAAACCGTAATTTATGCAATTAGCGGTTGATTTCTCTATCACTATGCGATGAATTCAGTATCCTAAGTCTCTTCATTCTTTTTATGTTCATTACTCCATTTACCCGCCAGTTAAGGATGCCAATGGCAACTAACCGACAATCATTTTCAAAATTAGTCCAGTAGCATTTTAACTAAATAGAATTTAATGATGGATGAATGGAGCAAGAGCAGCAGCGAGCGAGAGAGTAAAGCGACAGGCATAACTCATTTGAGATATGAATGCAGAAGTTCAGCAGCAGATTTGAGGGAAAAAACAAATGCTTGATTATGATTATGGCAGCTAATAAAACTGGAAATCAGCATTATATAAGTATATATATATATATATATAAAGTAGACATGGAGCGAATGCGTTAAGGGGTTGGGTTGGGTGTATAACTATGGCGGTAAAAGTAAAATTATGCAAATGGCGGAATGCTGTCGACTTGAAATTAGCACGAAGATGAGAGCGAGGGCGAATGAATTTCCGACTACTTGTGATTGCTGCGTAGAACTAGGTGAGTGTGTTAAAATGTCAAGAGTCCACGGTAGCTGCGACATTTCCAGCTTTAAGTTGCGTTGGTAAGGGACTCAAAATATAGTTGGGATTTTGAATTTATTAATTTTAAAGCAATGCAAAAGTTTAAGCTTGTAATACAGAAGTAAGTTTTCAACTCGCGTCTATTGGAATATAAACTTCGATAGTAGGGCTTGAAATTAGCCAAGATCCAGAGAGTGAACAATGTATTGCTCTCATATACTCGTATGACAATGAAAACAGAAATGTTTGATTTGAAAAAATACTCAATAGTTGGAGCTTTGTAGTCCATAAGCCATATCGGTTTTTTTAATCTCGAAAAATTTTAACTAAGTTAAGTAACATGTTGTTGTTGATGTTATTACAATTATATTTTGTGGTAAAAAGTATATATTATCAACGTCGAAGTTCAAGAATTCAATTGTTGAATAGGTTTTTAAGGGTATAAAAAGAGATGAGAGAAGCGAGACACATTTACAGTTAAAAAAATGCGGCGACTCTCAGATTTCAAGACTGAGGCATACTATTGTAGAACTGCAGGGGTGATTTTGTGACTGATGCCCAGAGCATACTAAAATTATGGAGTAAACACTTCTCCAGCCTGCTGATTGGCAGTGAAAGCATAACACCAGGAGATGGTGGGCCCAATTCCCCAATCGATGATGATGGACCAGACGTTCCACTCCTTGAAATCGAATGCAGAATTTCGGACTAAGTAGGCGATTGAGAAGTAAATTCCTCTCTAATTCATCATCTCCATACTGATATATGGTGCAGAGGCATGGACGATGACAACGTCTGATAAGTCGGCGTTACAAGTTTTCGAGAGAAAGGTTCTGCGGAAGATTTATGGTCCTTTGCTTATTAGCAACGGCGTATTCGTATAGTCAACAGACATAAGGTTAAGCTTGACTCTGGTTTTACGCTGATTTACTCTAATTCAATACTGCTACATACTACTTATAACCCCCCACATAAAAGATAATCTAATAATTTAGGAAAACTTCTTGATGATAATCTTACAGAATTGTGGATAGAAAGTATGTATTGGATAAAATTTCCAGATCACAATAGTAGTTCTACACCTCTTTGGTGATTATTTTGCACTGTCAGCCGAAGTAGTTAAGATGATGGAATAAATTGAACCGGTTAAAAAAAAATATTAAATATTGAGGTCCTATGTACCATCTAAGCAGTAAAGGAAAATATGTATATGTATAAGAACAACTACTTTTTCAACCAGAAATTGTCAGTTTTCGACTAAAAATCACACGAGTTTTTGGTTTAGTCACCTTACAATCGTCCACTTCTTCTCTTTCTTGCATTCCTTACATTGCCACGAAATTTCCATGAAAAATTGCCTGAATCTGTAATGCATCATTCATGCTTTTCCGTTGTTTCGACGCATTTTCTTCATTTTTGTTGCTTTCGTATGAGCAAATATTAACAAAAAATAGTACGTGCAGACTTTGAAAACCAAATGCTTATCGGCAAATAATTTTACACATATGTACATAAATTTATATATATAAGTTACATATTAGTAAGCATGTATTTTTGAATATATGTTTAACTTTGACAATTTCTTTTAGCTAGCAAGAATTCTCTCCTTTTTTATATTGTTGCAAAAATTAAAAAAACTCATAAGAATTTTACTAGAAAAAGTTACTGTGAAGCAACCGTTAAAATTTCGTGTAGAAAGACGCTATGGTCTTCGAGTACCATCGTCGCCTGACTTAAAGAAAAACGAGTTTAAGTCTATGAGTTCTAAAATTTACTAACACTACAATGAAAATATTTTTTCCATGTTCTTCCAACTGAATTATGTTTATATGAACCTATAGTTTATTTTAAGGAAGAAAAATCGATTTTCTTACATCCTGGATCGACCTAAACCATTAATAACAAAAACTGGTGGTCAATTCTGGACTATACTTCGACGTAGCACCATTTCAAAATTTTCAAAATTCTAATTGCATATGAAAATTCTTATATAGAAATCAGATAGAACGAGGGTTTGCATGCACTGAACATTACAAGGACAATATACCAATAAATAAGAATGGCAACAAAATGCAGCAGTGATAAACTTGTCGAGTAAGCAAAGACTTTAAGTGGGACATACGGTTCATGCGCTTGAAATCTTGACAACAACAGAAGAGATGCGTTGGAGGAACAGATGACTCACCCAAACCGGAAATGAAGCGCACGCAAGAAAGGAAGTCACTAGAGCGATGGCAGTGTTAGAAATCAGGCAACCAAATAGACGAGGGAGCAGAAGAGGTGGACGAAATAGTATACAATGGTAGATGCTGGTAAACAGAAAAGAAAAAACAAGAATCAAGAAGAATCAGCAAGAGTGCTACAAGTTGAGTTACCAAGAAACAGCGGCAGCAGTAGAGTGGCGTTATGCGCGTTGCAGGTGATGGAAGTGAAGCAAATGGGCAGCTGCGTGATGCTGATGGCGTTGCGTTGGCAATGCGTCGGACCATTGCTGCCAGCGGTGTGTATGACTGGTGGAGCATGTGTTTGCATGTAAGTGTAAAGTGGTTATAACGGTTGTTTAGATGTTTTCGCAAGGTGCAGGCACATCATGAGCGCAAAGGGGAGCGAGAATTACGTTAGGCGCAATATGTAGTTGTGTGGTCGTGTGTTAGATATCTGTTAGGCCGACAATGTGGCATCACATTTACTGACGCAATTCCGTTTTTACCATGGAAACAGCTGCCAGCTGCTTGTCATGGTATGGACCAAGCACTACAACAACACCAAAACAGAAGCATTTCAGCTTAAATGACAGTCGCTGCAAAAAGTAGGCGCTACTGCGTGGCTTAAGCACAATCGTTTATGTACATATTGTATGTGTGTGCGTAGCTATTTGTGGATATACAAAATGTTGTTGCTGCTGGTGCCAGCTGGCTATTTAAACTATATTCGTTGGCTATTTGGGTGCCTTGCATGACATCCCTTTTGGCATTTTGTGCACACGCACTTACCAATACCATTAAAAATTACTTTACGCATCACTTTTTTGTTTTCATTTGTGTACACATATATATGTTTTTCTCTTTCTGCTGTCCCACGGCCATGAGTGTTGACTATAATTCGCACACATTCTCCTTGTACTGCAAATAAGCCTCAGCCTCGCATATTTATATTGTATGTGCACCAATATATAGGAGTATTTACCTTTTTAATTCTGCATGCTGCGAATGGCATGAGGGTTTTCGAAGCCAATGAAACTAGTCATGTCACGTCCAAATTTTCTAACGGTATAGTGTTTACTTTAAAGTTGTTTCCCTAACACATTTCAAAATTGAATTAAAGTGAGATATTTCTTAGGAATATTTTGAAAGTCAATGCGAAAATTATCTCCTTTTTGGAGCTTATAGAAATTTTAATAGTATTTTTTAAATTTGCTTTCTTCTTTTTTCAAATTTATTTTCTTTTTACTTGTCTATCTTTTTTTTTTGTTTTTGGATATCTGTGCTGTAGTAACCGAATTTCATGTCCTCGAAATACTCTAAACTTGGAAACTGCCTCGATAAATCTAAATAAAAAGTCAAATAACTCATAATAGTAAAAATAGGGCTCTTTCGAAAACCTTCACTGTTAGTACTTTGAGAACTATGGCAAATTCCTGAATTGTTCGATATATTAATGAAGAACATGCAGTGAACAAAGAAAGGAAAGTTAAATGGTTGTTAGACCCGTGAATCTTCATTTTGGCGACTTATGAGGATTGCTCAGCAATTTAAGAAGGAAATATACTCTAACATGTGCACTAGGAGGAGAGATTCACTTAAATGTGTTTACCACGTAAAAAATTCTTAAAAAGAGTTGAGATTATTTACAACAAATGATTCCAAAATCTGCATGCCAGCTTTGGTAGAGTATAATTGTTCATGCGAATAAGGGTTGAAGTCTCACTTACTTACTGAGAGCCACTAACCATATGTTTACCATGGAAAAAATCTTGGAAAATAAGTAAGTATCTAAGAGATCGGTCCATATCCGTCTGTCTGTCTGTATAAATGCGAACTAGACCCTCAGTTTTTGACATACATATCTATCTGAAATTTTTCTTTCTCTCCGAAAAGTTGCTCATTCCTTAAAACCGTCGATATTGGACCATTATAAGATACAGCCGACATACAAACTGACCGAACAAAAATCAAGAAACAAATCTTTTTATATCCTTTCAATCTATAAGATATGGAATTGTGAGGGGTATAATAGCATAAATGGTATTATAGCTTAAGAGAAATCGAAGTCACCGATTTTTTTGTTTTCAATTGCTACCGACTACTTTTTCTATTATTTTTGTTATCAAATAAAAAGAGTAGAGTAGGTAGTTTGAAAACGATTAAATTTTCAACCAATTTTATTTCTGCACTAACGAGTATCAGAAAATAAATTTTTATAGCAGCATGAGTGCGTGTACAAAAAAGTTACTCATACCACATGACACACCGCCACCAAGAGTTTCTCATAAAATATTATACACAACAAGTGCATAAAGTGTGAGCGCCAAAGTTTCGGGACAGTCATTGCGTATGCTTTTAGAGCTGTGCTGGCATAGATAACGGTAACGTGCTGATGCTGCTGGTAGTGGCCACACATTGCCCACACACACTACGCTAGATTGAAGGATTTCACATGCAAGGCCTTTGGAATATTGTACTCGACACGCACAAGTACATCTAGATGTGTGGTGTGCAAAATTTATGTTGTTGTTTGGCAATTTTGTTGTAATATAACGTGGCGCTGTTTTTCATGCCGCCATATATCTGATGTATTTTAATGGCGCGCACATATATTTGTCATTATTGCTAACTGACCAATAACATGTAAGTAAGTATGTATGTGTGGTTATCTATGGAGGCAAACAAAAACTGTCGAATAAAAAATGAGACAAATGTAAAAAACGCGAATGACTGCAAAATATGGAAAAGTTCCACACGCACATTCCTAATGATTCTTTTATTTGTTGGAGTTCAATGAAAATGGCGTTCACGGGCGGATGTGCTTACACAATTTTATAAACTTCTATATATGTATATGTATATAAACATGAATATTATTTTTATATATATGTATAATAGAGTTGGTCAAAAACACGAATGTTTATTTTTTTTGCCTGATGCTCTGAGAAATTGCTTTGTAGACACCTCTAAGAAAGTCTCTCTAAAAAGGAGATTTCCTACAAGACTATGAGCTTTGCCAATTAAAGTATTTTTTATTGGGCTAAAAAATTCATGAGAAAATATAAATTTGTTTTAAAATAATCAGGAGCTAACTGTTAATATGCGTAAAGGGTTAGGTTTACGAAAAAATCTGAAGAGACCATTTTATAGAGCATTCATTTAACGAAATGAAATCGAACCATTTCCGAAGCGAGTGGTAATAGGGGGCGAAAAGTAGATCAAATACGACAATAGTGAGCGAAAGAGATCATGGTCTAAGCTCAACAAATGGTAGCAAAGCCAGGATTGAGACCTCGAAAGGTTATGCTACGTGTTTGGTGGAATTGGAAAGGAATCATCCACCATGAGCTGCTCCAGCCTATTCGAACGACTGATTATACATTTTACTGTCAACAACTGATGAGATTGAAGCAAGCAATTGAAAAAAACGGCCAGAACTGATCAACAGAAAAGGCTTCGTCTTCCATCAGGACAACGCTAGACCACAAACATCTTTGATGACTCGGCAAAAACTGGGGGAGCTTGGCTGGGAAGTTTTGATGAATCCACGATATAGTCCCGACCTTGCACCATCGGACTATCATTTGTCTCGGTCAATGCAGAACTCCCTTAATGGAGTAAAGTTGGATTCAAGAGAAGCCTGTGAAAATTACTTGTCACAGTTTTTCGCCGAGAATCGAAAAAAGTTTTACACTGATGGAATAATGTCTCTAGCGGAAAAGTGGCTAAAAATGGTCGATCAAAATGGTACATATTAGGTTCATAAAAGCTCATTATAAATACAAAAAAATAAGTTGAAGTTTGATTAGAAATACGAAAAGACTTTTTCGCCAACCCAATATAAAGGTCTTACGAATAGTGTGCTAGAAGAGGTTGCACTCTTACCTAACTGCCACCAATTTTAAATATGATCATATATTGCAACAACCACGTTTGTTTGTGAAACAAGAAAAAACTGTTGTGATGGGCCAAAAGGCACATCCCATTTGCTTAATGTTACTATGGTAAATATTTCAGATTAAGAAGAATCTATAAAATCTATTCTACTTTAACCAATTAAAATCTTCACATAGCTTTCACTATAAAATAAATTTACGAAAAAGTCAATAAAAAACAAAAAGAAAAGATTACCTTTATTGATTAAAAACTATAAAATAGGGCGTATTTTCTCTTTGCTGGTGTCCATCTTCGGCGCGAGTCAAGATGCAGTCAAGCTATCTTAAAACTGCCTAAGAACTTTCTTTAATACAAAATCTTATCTTTCCAAAATCAAATAGCGTAATCGATTTGCCCTTATACAACTATAAGTAAGTACTATTTAAGCCATCTATTAGATGGATAATGGATTTCATTTAACTAGAACTAGATAGACTGGTTATAGAAAATAATTTTAAAATCACAATTTTTTATTATGTTGTAAATTTAAAACAACGCGCATACAAAAAAATCCATAAATATTCTTTTTCAATATGGATTTTTCATATATGGAATTTTCGCAGCAACAACATGTTGTGACATTTGAATTTTAACATTTTCGTAGCCAATAGACGTGGTGAAGAGCAAATGTTGCGTTCAAAAAACCAAATGCAAAATCAAATTCAACGAATCGGCGGGCGAAACGCAGCTGTTGTGTCGCAAGCGATATGCAGATATGTATGTATGCTAAACACAAACCAACTAATTTTTTGCTAGTGCACTAGCTACCCGCATTCCTATATTTTTTCATTTTTTATTACCGGGCTTTTTTCCAAAATTTGCACCGTGCATTGCTTGCCGAAAATTCGACAGCGCCGCCGGCTGTAAATCCCGTATTTCTCATCTCATTTCCCATGCGTTGCTTTTTGGCCGTCCTGTGCGCACATTCATTTCGCGTTCAACTCATGCGGGTCGCGAGCGCTCCGGTACCGGTATGTTGCAATTTCAGAATCGATAAATTGCAATTAATTTAATGGTCATAACGACGTGTATGAAATTTGTGAATAAATCATTCGTTTTTGGCGGTTGCGTGGGTCATATCGCATTGCCCGTGACCGCCAATGGTCGGTTCTTGGCTGTTGGTCGCATATAACATAGATGCTGAGCGTTCGATGTTGATTTGTTATTGTTATTTTTACTACCTTAATGTTGTTGTTATTGCCACTATTTGTATGTATTTTTACGATTGCGATGCCTTTTTTGCGAACTTATTGTAAAACATGGATCAGCATTGGTTTAATTTCGATATGTGTTCGCCAGTGCGTATGAGTAACGTGAGTTTGCAATTTGCGAAATTGAAAAGAGAAATGCGTTGTTTAAAGACTTTAAACTTGTTGGTGAAAAGAAGTTTCTGAAAATTTTAAGGGAAAACTTCTAGAAAGTGTGTTTATTTTATATATATCCTTTAGAAGATTTTCCTCAAAACATTTCCGTGTCTTCATTTTGTAATATAATTCTTTTCTAAGATATTCGTTGTTTTCAGATACTACTCGTACCCATTTGAGTTCATTTTTTTTGTAGAGCATTTAATTTCCTACAAAATCGACTTTTTGACCCACCCTAATTTGTGTCTATATCTAGGAGAGAAAAGGATCCATTCAACATTTCAGATCGATATCTCAAAAACTGAGGAACTAGTTTGAGTGTATAGAAAGACGGACATAGTTCAACTCGTCATGCTGACGAGTTTATATCCGACATTTTTATTCGAGCTAAAAGCGAGCTAATGAGCTAATAAGGTTCTTTCAAGCGCACTGTGTGAAATATTAGACCATCGCTAACAAACCCATTGGACCTTATCAGGGTGGGTTCGGGCCTGGAAAATCATTAACTCATCAGATATTCACCATGGGTTAAATCTTGGAAAAGACCCGTGTAAAGAAAGTCGACACACACCATCTCTTCGTAGATTTTAATGATTTTTTGACAGCACGAAAAGGAGGTGCCTGAATTTGTTATCCCCGCGAAACTAATACGGCTAAGTAAACTGACATTGAACAATATCAAAAGCTCTGTCAGAAGCGGGAATGAGCGAGCTGTTTTATACCAAATGAGGTTTCAGACCAGGCGACTTCCTATCATGCGACTTTTTAAATCTACTCCTGAAAAAAATAATTCGAGCTGAGATCTGAATAGAGAAAGTATAATCTTCTACAAAAAGTGTACAACTGCTGGAGTTCACCGATGATATCGATATCAGAGGAGGAAAATGGGTCTGGTAGTGAACGAGGCCAAGACGAAATATCTCCTGTCATCAGTCGTCGCCTTCGCGACTTGGTTCCCATGCCACTGTTGATAGTTACAACTTCGAAGTCGTAGATAATTTCGTCTACATTGGAACCAGAATTAACTCCAACAACAGGCAATTGAGAAGTAAAGTTCTCTCTCGACGAACAAAGACCAAACTCTATAAGTCACTCATCATCCCTGTCCTGCTATATGGTGCAGAGGTATGGACTATGACAACATCTGATGGGTCATCGGCTTACGAGTTTTCAAACAAAAGGTTCAGCGGAAGATTTATGGTTCTTTGCCCATTGGCAACAGTGAATACCGCCGCAGTCGATTGAACAATGAGTATACGACGACGTTGATATAGATCAGTGAATTAAGAAACAGCAGCTATGCTGGCTGGGTATTGTCGTCCGAATTGGGAGCAGAGGGAAAGCAGAATAGGCGGAAGACCCTCGACTCTGTTAGAAAGACCAGGAAGGAGAATACCCTGGCTACACTTGGAATCTCCAATTGGCACCAAACAGCGAAAAGGAAGAACGACTGGCGCGAATTTGTAAACTCGGCTATAACCGCGTAAGCGATGTTTCCGACAATAAAGAAAAGAAATGAGCTAATCATTGTTTTTGTAGATTGGTAATAAGCTAATGAGAACACAACGGAGAGAATAATGAAGAAGTAAATCCGACGAATGTAATTTAGATTAAATAAACATCTTGGAGAATTTATTTGTAATATTTTGGAAAACTTAATAAAGTCACACCGGTAATGTTCAATCAAATTAGGTGTAGAGAGAACCTTGTAAGCGATAGTATATTGATTATTTTGCAATTTTTGACCGCCTAGTACACGTATCAGAAAACAGGGTTATAAGGGTTTGTTTATTATCTTATGCATAACCTCCATTGAATTGGATATGGTAAAATCAATGGATCTCAATTCCTCGCCAAGATATAATGTGATAGGGTGAAGTGAATGTGACGGATTAAATGCGGTATTCAGCATTAATTTCCATTATAGATATAATCTTAATGGGCGAAATTAAAGATGGTACTTGAGGACGTGTCATCTATCTTAAACAAAATTTTGCTCCAAACTTAAATTTTTTACATGACAGCAAGATTAAATTTTTCTACCATTTCATTGTAATTGAAGGCTGTGGGTCAGCAAGGCTGACGAATAATTCCAATTTTTTATTTGTAACGACACTTGAAGATTTCCTATATTATATTACAGTTCTTTAACTGATTTTCAAAAATAAATTACACTGATTGCTTAAGTGTCTGCAAGTCCATCTAAATTTTCGGCACTCACCAAGGATGCAGTTAAATAAATTGCTGATTGTACTCAGTTCATTTAGGTGGAAGGTAAGTAAAACAAGAAAAAACGGCTTCACCGAAGTTGTAATACTCTTCACAGGTTAATTTTTAAAGCAAAAAAGCAGCTGTATGTTATAGTAGTCCGATCTAAACAAAACGCCTGAACATTGTAGCATTGTCTTGAACAATAATCTATGCCAAATTGCGTAAGGGAGCCTCGGTTCGGATGTAGGGACGATTTAGAGAAAACAGGAGTTTTGAAAAATTTTATATCGATAACTCGGATGAGAATTAATCGGCTCGACACAAAATAATTTATATATGTATACTTATATATTTTATATATATGTATATAGAGTCTCCAAGACTTCCTTCTAGGTGTTACAAACTTCGTTCAGGGTATAAATAATCAGTATAACGGTGAAGGTGCGAAATGACGGGTACACACCCATTTCAGTTTATTGATTTATATGTTGAAACCATTACAAGGGACATTGCTGCCCCGCAATGCCGAGTGGGCCGGAGCAATGCCAGCTCTAAGTTGCTGTCATCAACAATCTCCAGTGGGGCACGCACAAGCAGCTGGACTTCCGCTATTGTTATTGTAGCTACTCTTTAGCGCGGCCGTACGCTCATCTGCGTACATTGATTTTCTGGACTTGCATTTGCTGTCGCCAGCAACGCAGCCCAAATAGGAAGCAAAACATTTACCATTACTAGATGCCTTAAAACTTTACCCTTGCAGCACCCTGTCCAGCTGCCCATTAACCTATCCTGGCTCACCATCTGCTTAGTGTAACAATTCTGCTGGCTGCCGAAGCGCTTTTGTTCCCAACTTTTACCGAAAATATTGCGGAAAATATGCGAGTAGTAGAGAGTGGATGGGAGAGAGAGAGAGGGGTACGAAAACGCAATGCTCCCGGTAGTGGTGGAATTGCAGGTGTGTATGCAGGCGTGTCAACAGCCGTCGGCGTGGTGTGAGTGGAACAGTTCAGCGTGTGCGTTCTCTTCAGCCCACAGTGGCTGGAATTATTGGTGCCATGAAGGTGTGTAGCCGCTTTCGAGGTATGGTATGGTATGTGGCTAATGCGCGGTGTGGTGGGGTTGTTGAGATTCAATGTGGCAAAGTAATTGAAAAGAGTGGTTGGTTGTTTTGTTTTGTCGCAGCATTATTGCTGTTATTGTTATTGACTGTTTGCTGCGTGCGGCGCGCTGCTTTTGTATAAGAGTCAGAACCGTGTGCCAGAGTCTGCCTTCTTGCTTCATTACTATGTACGCATGAAAAGCTGAGGCTCCTTCCTTTTTCTGCATACTGGTGGACAATTTTAACAAAGAAAGCTGCTGTTGTTATTGTTGTAATGCTAATTTTTGTTGTTCCAGTGTGTACACAATAGAATTATTGTGCAGTGCGTTAATTGCGGGAGTTGACATGCGTTTCGGCGTCTTTCATTAACACTCTACCTTTTGTACCCAACGCTTGTTGGATTCGAAGGGTGAAGTTACAATTTTTGTTCAACTTATAGCTATATACGAAGGCGATCTCAACGTTATATGCTTTATACTCGATCCATTTCTCATCTGAAAAACATGTTTCAAACCTCTCTGTTCGAGTCCATTATCTTCTCGACGACAGACTTTTTCAAGTGTGTAAACAAAAGCGAAGTCGCCTTGTTCTAAAACTGGAGAATAGTGGATGGGGTAGTAGTTCGTAAAATTATTTGACCAATTTAGCAGTGTCTATGGCTTAGGTCAGGTCGTTGACGTGGTGGATGAGCACATTTTTCTCGCCAAATGGGAACTTTTTTCCTACATTTCGAAGTCGATTCGACCCAATAATTCGCCATAAACGAGCCTACGACTATTTTACCTGTCTCGATGTAACGGTGGTCATCTCCTTTCTGGCCAATGGAACAGCCTCCGCGATCTTCGGATCAAGTTTTTGACTGTTCTTTGGTGCTGGGTATGCACAAATGGAACTATATTTAGTAGACCATCATGAACCGACGAAGAGACTCCTTAGAATTGCTGTTTCATGCAGGATATGATCCCTATTGTCTTTTGAGATTCTCACTGCTTTTATTATCTCGTTTATCTTCAATCGACGGTCTGCCAATATAAGATCGCGTATTTTTGTCACATTACCCTATGTCTAGGCTACATGGCAAGAACTCATCAAAATCCGAAGTTCAGTGAAAAGAGTTAATTTGTTACATCGATAACGGATTTCGCCATTGCCAATGCGCAGAGAACCATAAATCTTACGCCAAACCTTTCTCTCGAAAACTCTGTCCGTCAACAATGACGTGTGAGCCAAGTCGCGAGTGTGGCGACTATTTGTTTGATAAGAGGAGATATTTCGTCTTGACCTCGTTCACAACCACAGAGGATGGATTCATGAGTAGAAGTTCACGTAAATGAGGAAAGTACGCTATTCACTTGGGAATGGCCAGAAACGATTATATTACATATGGATCAAGCAACTTACGACTTCTGGTCTCAGACCAAGTATCTTCTGGGTAGCCAAAAAACTATCTTTTGAAGGCGAAACATGGGGAAACGTTGGGAGCTGTGTTTGGGACCAGCCACGTATAAAAACGCACTCAATGAAAAATAACAACCAGCCTCAGATGAGAGACTCCCTTTTGATGACGACCATGGCAACCGAACTAAGGATTACGATTTGAAGGCATGCACCTGGAATGTCCGGTCCCTTAATTGGGAAGGTGTCGCTGCCCAGCTGGTTGATTTCCTCGTTAGAGTGAAGGCTGACATCATCGCCGTCCAATAAATGCGATGGATGGGTCAGAGAATACTTGGTTTAGGACTGCCAGTTGTGAGCTGATTGAGTCATATGTAAAAGAATTGTTTCTGGCCATTCCCAAGTGAACACATGACTCCATCATCCATCCAACCATCAAAGAAAATAGTACGAAGAAATCAAGTGCTCCTTGATTTCATCGCAGTATTTCCCCAGCAAAAACAAGAGTCAAATAATCGATCGCTGTTGCGCTCTTTTCATTTGTCTAAGATTTGATAATACGTCAGCTTCCACATGTGTTCAAAACGAGACTAAAAATCCGATTTAGTTGAAAGTTGATAGTTGCCGTCTATAATGCCAGTACCACCGTAAGTTTTCCTTGCGATAGTTGCGCCATCGGGCTGTGAGGCTAATTATTTATCGCACCACCGAAACACCACAGAAAATTACTGCTCTTCGTACTCAATCGACCTGACCGAAGAGGTTACGTCTCGTTGTGTGAATTAACGTTGGGCACAAAATAATTTCATCTTCATCCCGAAGCCATTTTCATACTTGTATGGGATACATAACTTCGGCAGCTGCGCTCGTGTTGTTGCATGTGGCGCGCGTCGTTTTGGCAAATGTTGCGTCTAATCATTAATTAGCAGCGACGACGCTGATGACAGTGACAAGCTGAATAACCAAAGTAAAAATAACATGAAATTGAACGCAACGCAAATTGAAAGCAGCACAACGTTGTGGCTCAGACCGATGGTGCCGCTGTTTGAAATAAGTCCAGGCTATGCGTTAATCTATGTAGACTACGCCTCATTTTTGCTGTTGCTATTGTTATTTTACAATTTTAAACTGTTGCTTGTCGCCATTTTTTGTTATTATTACGATGATTGTTATTATTGTGCGCGCTTATTTGACCAACAACAACAAAAATTATTCGCTTGCAATAAAATATGTTTTTTTTTTCGTTCCTGTCCCACGCATTGTTCAAGCATCTTCAATGAATTTTATATAAAATGTTTCATCTCTCATCATTGACAGCCATAATTGCTGCCCTTTGTTGTTGCCGCTGCTACGCTTCGTGATGTGCGCCTGACAGGATGACATCCTGCCGCGTGAACGCACGCACTCTCATTTTATCCTTTAACGGGACGTATTCTATTTGGGAATAAATATGTTTGGCGAGTGGTAGAGCGGCGAGAGATGGATGGTTGGTGTGTTGAATTGTTTTATAAATGGATGGTTAGGTAGATGGATGGTTGGTTGGTTGGATGGATGGGTGCATGCTTGGTTGCTTTGTGCGTTGGCTGTGGCATGGTTAGGCAAGTAAACGCTTGGAAACGCATGCAAACGCACACTCACATATACATAGGCACATGCAACATAATCACCTATAAATGTGCGCTACGCATAGCGCTGACTTTCAAGTGCTTTGCAAAGTAAGGTGCCACCGCTGTGTGTGTGCTTTGTATTGGTGCGGCGTGTGGGTGGTTGCGTTTGTTGCGCACCACCTACTCAACGCAATGGTGGTGTAATTATTGAAATTACTGCTCTGCTTTGCTGCAGCACGGTGAGAATGGCACAGCCGCTTAGCATGTACATACATAACGGTAATTAAAAAGTGCTTTCGTGCTGCGTGGAACGCAATATTGTACACACACATACATACTACTCACAAACATCCATGACGTTCGTTGAAAATCAATCCATCAAAAGCTTTTCGTTAAGATGTCGTTTTAGGAAATTAATTAAAAATTCGTCGTTACTGCGTAAGTACTTGATGTTGTTGTAATTAAATCGAATACCATCGGGAGAATACTTTTAAGCGACAAAATTGTGCGCAACTGCTACGCATAGCGGAAGTCTATGCTGCGGGACGGGACGTTTGTAATTGCAATCCGCCTAGAAACTTTATTGTGCGTGAGCTACCTAGCTTTTGTGCAAACTTTCTGTTTAAAGTAACTGTATATTATTCTATGTAGTCTTCTTCGCGAGAGCGAGTTATAAAATAGTTTAGGAGCTGACCAATATAAGCAATTCTTACTCACTTTGCGCTCAATAAGAAAGCTGGTTGTGTGAGAAAAATACAAGAAGATGTTGAAAAGAATTAATGAAGATACTAACGGGTGATCCAAGTCTCCACGCAGTGAAAAAATATAGCAGCCGTAGCTGAGAGTGTACATGAGGACCGTGGAAAGTCCATTCGGCGCAGTTCGCAGCAACACGGATTGACGTAGGGAGCGATTTGGCGCATTTTACGTCGAGATCTTAAATTCTACTCCCTTCCCAAGCGAATCGCTACGCTTTATGTGCTCTTGGAAAGTTTCAAGAAGTTCCGACATATTCGAGTATTCGAGTCAAATTTTGTTCAGCCCATTTCCGACTCAAGCAAAATTGCCATTTCATCAAGAAAAAAGAACAGTTCGGTGTGGTTTATGGCCGATGGAATCATTGGTCCATATTTCTTAAAAAATAATGCTGGTGAGAAAGTAACCGTCAGTGGCGACCGTTATCGCGCCATGTCAACCGACTAATTGATGCCTGAAATTGAAGCTCATGATCACGGTGACATTTGCTTTTAAAAAGACGACGCCACTTCCAATGCATCGCATCAATCAATGGATCTATTAGGAGAACACTTCGGTGAGCAGATAATTTCACGTTGTGGGCCGGTCTATTGGCCTCCAGGATCGTGTGATATCACACCGTTATATTTTTTCCTGTAGGGATATGTAAAGTCTAAAGCTATGTGGACAATCCTGCTTCGATTCAGAACTTGGGGCAAACCTAACGAGACGTACTCGCAGCCAACATTTGGAACTGTTATCTTCGACATATAAATGCCAAAGAATGTTCTTTAAAAAGTAGGGAACCTCGAAATAGATCGCTCTTCGTAACAGTTTTGAGTATTATGAGTGTATTGCAAGAGAAAATTATATTCTTTTCAATTATCTTTCAAAATTCCAGTCGAATCGAAACTCGTAAATCGGTCGGGGATTTGATGCATGATTTGAAAGAGAAATCGTTGAGTGAATTCAAAAAACGCTTGGAAGTTATACAAGGAAACTATTCTCCTTAGATGTCGCCCATAAAAAATTAGAGCAAATTGTGGCCAAACGTATATTTTTGATGACGAGTCATTTCCATGAGCCGCGAAAGGTTACTACGGAGAACATCAAGGCAAAGTACAAAGAATAGTCAACTGTCGATTAATATTTTGTGAGCGCAATTCGAAAAGTTTCTGTGTCTTTCCGTGACCATCAAACAAACATGGACTCTCTGCTTCGCTGGATCAATCATTTTTTCAAAATCTTAATACTTATCCAACCACCTTCGTCTAAAATAGCCAAGGAAGAGAGGATCGACTTAGGTATGTCCGGCAAAACCCAAAGTTTGTCGTGTCACATAACAATTTACTGTATAATCGGCTTCTTTTGAAGAATAGAAATGACCGCTCCCATACACAGTGCGTTTCAAAGTAAACTTTTTGAATCTAGCGTCCCCTAGTGGCGCCATCTACATATATGTCGACTGATGCGTTAAAATCTGATATCCTCATTGATTGTATAGTGAGAACTTCATGACAATTCATTTATTGGGAGTGAAGTTATTGTAAGGAAAGCGTTATTCAGACGTAGAGGCCATTCAAAAGGCTTCCACCGGCATATTGGCGGCCATACCGGCCAACGAGCTAAAACACTCGTTCGACATGCTTTTGGACCGTGCAAAAAGCTGTATTGAAGCAGAAGGAGACTATTTTGAATAAAATAAATTGATTTTGCCGAAAAAACCATTTGTTCTGTTTACTTTGGAACGCACCTTGTAAATACGAGAGAAAAATGTTAACTCAAAAACTCAGCTTTAATAGGCGAGGCCTTAAGGGGGTATTCTACTCTAGAATTTTGAAAAATTCGATTTTTTTTCATATATTTAAAGTTTAGACCCTTAAGAACATATCCTCCAAAGGATTTTTAAAAATTAAAATTATTTTAAGAGCTACAGTTACTTTAGTGACGCAGTACCTAGCCCGGTAGGTAGGTTGACTTTTAAACGCGTTTTTCTCGAAACTACTTTTTCCACACGGTACCGGCATTATCTCAAGTTCTATACAACCGATTTACTTGAAATTTTGTGTGAACCTTCTTTATATAATCCTTTATCGTTCCTACCAGCATCGTGTCAAAATTTTTGTTTTTAATATTTAAAAAAATTCAGGAATTTCAAAAAAAAGCGTAAAAAATGATTTTTATTTTCAGGCAGTCGCCATTTTTCAAAAATTTTTAGTGTTTCTTGAGGTAGGGACTACGACAGCATCCTTACTAATTAAGAATTTCCTTTGATATTTTTTTTCAGACCACCAGTAGAGTCGGGATTAATGTCACCAGGATGCGCCATTTTTTTACACCTGTCTACCCCCCTCTAATTATTTTAATTTTTAATATTTTTTTCTAAAATTTTTTTTCTGTATTCTTAAGATATCAATAAAAACACCATAAAAAATGGATAGTAAAAATATTTTTTGGTTTTTTTTAATAAAATTCAAAAAACTGCCCAAAATTTGATTTCTAGACTAGGATACCCCCTTACCAGATATTTAGGTGCAAACGAATGGACGAAGAAAAGAAAAATTCTATTAATTTCAAATATGGTTCAAATTCAGAAAAATCTATCGATAACTTAAACAAACTGAAAAATACAACTAAACGTTAGATCTCCCAACAACAAAAACAAAACACGTGAATTTTTTAAACAGCAAAAGTTTCAACAAATTTAATGTGTGTCAGTATTGGCGGAAGTACTTTGGGAACTCACAATTTTACAAATCTATTTTTAATGTATTTGCAAATAAATAATTTGCTGAGGGTGAAAGGAAAAGTGGTTAGACCTGCAAAACTTTTCGTATAAAAAATATAGAAAGGCATTAAAAAGGGAAACTGAAAAATGACAGACCGAAAACATGCCCACACACAGACTCACACACGAATAGTATAAAAGCGACTAGCTTAAAAATCATACAAGCAAAATCTGGAGCACTAAACCAACAACAACAACAATAAAAATGACAAAAGGAACAACAACAGCAAATGAAGTTAACGAACAAGCTGAAAAGTGTGAATCTATAATAACCCAAAAAATGGGACACAACAACTAACTAGGACATCACTACTGCGCAGACAAAGACTTTTGCATGGCGACGAAAGCTGCAAGGGCACGTTGAAGTGGGCGGACGTGGACCACAAGCAGAATATGCTGCACCACTACCAGCTCCAAAGCGATTTTGGCATTATAAAGTGAATACAAACGCACACATGCACACATAGTTTTGTACAATATGAGAATATTAGTGCTTATTATGCAGGGAAAGCGTACCCTTGAAGCTTTTTTACACAAACAACAACGAACAATAAATCTTTCATCCTGCTTCAGTGTGTACGACTTTTACGGTTATGGTAACTGTGTCGAATAGTTGCAATTACATGCAAACATACTTACAACACTTTTTAATAATACCCTGTAGGAAAAATGAGCCTGTATTAGAAAATTCGAATGTTTTTGTTTGTTGTTCTAATGTACGGGTCCTCAGCCACGTTGTTAAGCATCTTTTTTTGTGCCCTTGATACGACGTCGTTTAGCCAAAAATGGAGGAATTTCGTTCTGAGGCTATCATTGACTCGCTTCGTACCCTAAGTATTAACAAAAATGTCTATTCATAAGAGAGGTTGAGATACTCTTCCATCTCTCTGATGCCAACACGACAAGAACGGTTTCTTCAATATTTTCGATGTACTCGTATTGTCATGGATGTACCACTCACATGAGCGATGACTTCACTACCTTCACTTAAATCCATGTGTTGATAATAGACTTCCAAAACACTTCTCCAACATTTTCAAGATTTTCAACAATTTCGTAAATGTGATTCTATTGGATTCACGCAAGTGAGAAAAGTTCTAACACAAGTGAGGAAAGCTTTCTGAGCTCCTTTCACGGAGGTTGGAGTTATATGTAGAAGTTCACGCAAGTGAGGAAAGTTCTCTGATCGCCACTCTTTTACTTTAAGGATCACGATTTAAGGACATGCACCTGGAATATGCCTCGGCCCAACTGCTTGATGTCCTTGTCAGAGTGAAGATTGACATCACCGCCGTCCAAGAAATACGATGGAGGGGACATGGACTGAGACGAGTAGGTCCTTGTGGCATTTACTACAGTGATCATATAAAGGAGCGCAAATTCGGTGTGGGACTCATGGTGCGAGAGTGACGCCGTCGCCGAGTATTATCATTCACCCCGGTGTATGAACGTCTAGCCACAATCTGCATGAAAGCGAAATTCTTTAACATATCGCTAAACTCAGCCTCCATGATAAAATAACCTCAAATGGGTTGAGGCTGATCGACTTCGCAGTGGCCCGAAATATGATTATCTGCAGTCGATTCCAGTCTAAAAAAATTTATCAAGCTACTTGGCTGTCTCCGGATCGAAAAGTCACCAACCAGATCGATCATGTTTTGATAGACGGAAGACACGTCTCCGGTGACTTAGACGTGCGTACGCTTCGAGGTCCTAACATTGACTAAGTGCGGGATGGGACAGATACCGAGAATGGAAGAGGGAAGAGTTTGATAAGCTGGCCGACAGGGGCAAGAATCGAAAATTCTATGAAAACCGTACCGGAGCATACTGTTGTAGCATACTGAAATTATGGAGAAAACCAGGAGATGGTGAATCCGATTCCTCAACCGATGACGATGGAGTGGACGTTCCATTGCCCAACCATTAAGAAGTTCGAATAGCAATTACCCATCTGAAGAACAACAAAGCGGCGGGCGGGGGAAGAACTGATAAGGAGCATGCATATGCTTTTTTGTAAAATATTGTGGACGAAAGTATTCCCGACGATTGGAATTTAAGTGTGCTCTGCCACCTTATTACGCTTGCTGTGTTCACCATAAAAAGTGGGGTCTTTCATCCGAGGCAGTTCTTTCCTCTTCATTGAGAGTGGTTTCTACGTGGAGAGCCTACTTAAACCCTTCTTAGAAAAAATATGATTTTAATCACAAAACAGCTTCTGTTCTTCTCCACCAACTTATAATGGGGTTGTGTCGCTATAATAAAAGACTCAAGATTTAAAGACAATCATAAGTATTGTCCACAAAGCCGAATGAAAAATTTGAAAAAATCATTTCAGAAACTCGTAAGCATTATTGAAATTAAAAGGCCGCTGTAAGCTAAAGCACTTGTGTCCTTCAGGGATGCTTCAGTGTAGTTGCTGCTTAGTCGAAATTTGTGTGAATAACTTATTTACGGCATGAACTTTTTCAAGTACATATATACATACAAATGTACAAGTATATGCATGTATGTAAAAACTTTTTTAAATGATTAGGAAGGAGGATAAAGTTTCTAACCCAAATAGTGTAACTACTTATATTCATACATTGAAAGATGCAAGTGAAAGTAAATTATGTTTGTGCATATCTGGGGAAACTGTTTATACATACGAGGTATGACAATTAAGTAATGAGACTGATTCCATTAAAACCGTATATTTGAAAACTATTCTACAACTCTGCTATCCCCTTCAAAGTAGTCCCCTTGGGGACTATCGCTATACAGCGATTCCAGCGCGTTTTCCATGCTTCGTAACATTTCTGGAACGCTTCGACTGGGATGTCCGCGAGTATCCTCGTCACGGCCGCCTGGATGTCCGTAATCGACTCAAAATGGGTTCCTTTGACCACCGATTTTGTTTTAGGAAACAAAAAGGGTCACATGTCGGGCGAATAAGGTGGCTGTTGCAACACGGCGATCGCTTTAGAGGCCAAATACAGGGACACGCTGAGGGCGACGTGGCACGGCGCATTATCGTAATGCCGGATCCAGTTACGAGCGATGTCTTTGCTTTGCCGTTTGGTTTCCATACTTTCATTTATTTCACCATACACTCTTACAATTTTAGTGGACGTTTCCGAAGCTGTTTTATCGCGACGCGTTGCTCTTGATTTCGTTTTTCCATTTTCGTGACGAGCACTACAAACACACGTCCACTCAACTTGACGCAGCAGGCGAACTGGAGAGGAGAGGGATGCCGGAAAAAGAGAAAGGGAATTACAAGGTCACAGGTTTACCACAAGCGCGGCAATAAATTCAGTCTCATTACTTAATTGTCAAACCTCGTAAACTTATACATACAAATATACATGCACTTTTTTTAAGAGTTCTTCATGGTTCTTGATGAAACTATTCTAGCTTCATTTATTCAATCCCTTACAAAATTTCTAATTTTGCTAAATGAGCAATAATGATATTAAAAAAGAAGTTCTTAGGGCTCTTTTACACACTGAACAGGTTTGTAATAGCCAGAAGGAAACGTCGACGATCCTCAGTGTGTCGAGGTGCATCGACTTAGCAACCTTTTTTCCCCAAAAAGCTGCCCATCGATATCTGACGAAGCAGAATCGAAAATTCCGGAAGAGATATCTGTAAGGTACACATTAACTATGACTTTTCTCTGAACCAAAGTTTGTGGAGCTTACACACATCAATTAGAACAATTATGATATAACGGTTTTCGAAAGCAACACAACAAATATATTCAAAATATATATTTCTACATACATCCATGGAAATAATGATGTTAACACAAGTATATAGGTTTAAAGGCATAATGAGAGCGCACAAAAAGTATCCAATATCAAAGGGGGATTTCCCTACTTCGTTAACATTTCTTATCCTTCTTGTCATCTTTATTTGACTTTTTAAAATAATCGATACCCTTTTGGATATCCTTTTTCAATTGTTCCACCGCTATACAATACAATTTCTCCTCATCTGCGCTCAACTTCGGTAAACCCAAATTCTTTTCCACACCATTTTTGCCTAACTGCAAAGGCGTCGAGAAGTAAGCGCAGTCACTAACATCGGAAGCTACAAATGAACACTTCACCGGCTTGCCATCGCCCTTTAGACCTTTCAACAAAGCTTCTGTGAAGAGGAGAGCTGCGTGCGCCATTGAAAGCGTAGCGGAACCGCCACCATCCTGATCTTTAGCTTTAACTACCTCCGTGCCTGCTTCTTGTATGCGTTTGATCAATTTTGTGGCTTTTTCCTTATCCAGTTTCAATGCCGGCTTACATTGTGAGAGTACAGGCAAAATTGTCTGACCGGAATGACCACCAATTACGGGCATAACAACTTTCGATGGTTCTACGCCTAATATTTGAGCAATAAAAGTGCGTGAACGTACTAAATCGAGTGTGGTAACGCCGAATAGACGTTTAGGATCGAAGACATTCTTCTGTAAAAGTTATGCAAAGTTTAAATTTTATAAGTAAACTATTGGTTTCCAAAAATGAGATACTTTTTTTAGAATTTCCGCTGCCAGCGGTACGCAAGAGTTAACGGGATTTGTGACTATGCAGAATAGAGCCTTTGGACATTTTTCCGCAACAACGTTTGCGATCTCCTCAACAACACTCGCATTCTTATTAAATAGATCTTCACGCTTCATACCGGGTTTGCGTGCCGTACCACCTACCACCATCACAACATGCGCCTCTTCCAAAAACATGAAGGAAAACACAATTAAATTTAGAAGATGAAAATGAAAAAAAACTGCGTATTTCTCGTAGTTTTAATTCAACTCACTCTCCAAGGCGGCTGGTAAGTTTTCCGCACATTGAAAGCCCTCAATAGAGATCTTTGTATCGATGTGCGACAGATCGGCATACACGCCCGGTGTCTTCTTTATGTCGTAAATGGAGAGCTTACTCACAAGTTTGTTACGTTTAAGGAGCAAACACAATGGTTGCCCAATACCACCAGAAGAACCAACCACAGCCACTTTAAAATCATTCTATGGGAAAATAGAGATTTTGTATGAGAAATTACGGTATCTAATACCAACATACTCTCGTGGTTGTGCCGAAGTTGCGCACAAGTCGTGTGATCTGCCGAAATTTCAAACTATTCATCTGCAAGCTAGACTGCGACTATTTTTTCGGATTTATGCTTTTATTTTGTGAGTTTGAAAAGTCTACAAAATAAATTATAAATTCTTGTCTTGTCGATGTTCAAAATAATGAAGACATATTTCGCTTTCATATTGTATGAAATAATTTATAAAGTAGGTTTTGTTTGGCCTAAAATAACACAGTGGTACAGATATTTTGTATTAATTAGTCGGTTCAACTATATAAAATATTTTTTTTGAGTTAAGATTCTTCGCAAATTTGTCGACAGGAAGTTAAATTTCTTCTTTTTAATTCTTCATTTCCAAGGGTTGACACAAGGATTCAGCTCTTCTTCTTTTTTATTGGTGTCAACACCGCTTACGCGGTTACCGCCAGTCGCATCTTCTTTTTGCAATGTGGCGCCAATTGGAAATTCCTAGATCCTTCTCCACCTGTTCTTTCCAACGGAGTGGAGGTCTTTCTCTTCCCCTGCGTCACCCGGCGGGTACTGCGACAAAAGCTTTCAGAGCTGGAGTGTTCGTCCATTCGGACAACATGACCAGCGTAATCACCGTCTTTTAATTCGCTGAACTACGTCAATGACTTCTTTCTCTTCCTCTGCTTCCTCAGGTGGACACTGCATCGAATACTCTCGGACCTTTAGAGTTTTTATCCGTTCAGACGACATGATCTAGTCCGCGTAGTCAGACAAATACTACAGAGATTGCAAGAGAACTCGACATCTCTTGCGAGTCCGTTCGAATGATTTTGGGAATGAAACACCGAGTTTTTTTCAAAAAAGGTTACGGTACTCAGGGTCTCATTCGACATGCTTCATGGTACGAATTCCGATCTCACATTCATGGAGAGTATTATAACTGCTGACGAAACATGAGTTTATGAGTTTGACATGCAAGCAAGAGAACAATCACCGGAATGGAGGGAAAAAACGAACCGAACCCAAAAAGACCACGCCAAAGCCGCTCAAAAATCAAGGTGATGCTCATTATTCTTTCGATATTTGTGATTTGGTACATTATGAATGTGTTCCGCAGGGACAAACAGTCAACAAGGAGCTTTATTTGCCCATATTGAGGTGTTTAGGTGAGAACAACTGTTGAAAACGGTCGGAATTGTCGCAGAACAATTCATGGATTTTACACGATGATAACCCACCATCCAAAAACGCAATGAATACCATCGATTAACAACCGTATTCACCAGATTTGACTACGTGTGATTTTTTCTTGTTCCCCAAGCTAAAATTGCCGCTTCGTGGAACTTGTTTTCAGTTGATCGAAGAAACAAAACGGCTGAAAGGCGTTCTAGAAAGTGTTTGCGAAAAGTGTTTCGAGGACTGAAAAAATCGTTGGTATAAGTATGTATATTACATATGGTGGGGATTCCTTTAAAGGCGATAAAGTAAATATGAATGAATAATTAAATATTTTGCGTTTTATTTACAATTTCGGGAGAAGAAATTCCGGTTATGAGTTTAAATATATTGGCCTATGAAAAAAAAATTAAGTATGAAAATTCAAAGTTTCCGATTACTAGTGAAATATTAAATGCAATTGTTCAGATGTTGACAAGATCGTTGCCTAATATAATATAAAAATAAGAAAGCTTAATTTGCTTATAAAATTGTCTAAGCTTTTATAAAGCTTAGGTCTGTTATTTCGTGCGATCGTCCGCCTTTATGCTAGACTAAAGCTTCAAGATAATTTGATTCTAATATTTTTTTTAACAGCTAACAGAAACGTCGTACTCCAATACTTATTGTGGTTTCTTTGTTTGTCTTCGTTGCGTCCTCTGCAATTACCTCACATTAACAGAGTTGCATGGACCTACAAAATATTTCATTCTCAAACTTCTTTTCATCACGGTCTTGGTTTTTTCGTAATTTTCTGCTTTTCTATTCTTTTGTCAAATTATTTTAAGCTCCCACGTATCTTCACACTGTGAAGCCCTAAGAAACAAAAAAAAACAACAATTGAAAACTAATGAATTACTGCAAAGCTATGTTTTTTTATGGATCTACTATGCCTATGTATATATGTATGTATTTGTCTGCCTCTCACTTTAGCATCATCTAACTACATATGTACATACTCATAGACGCATATATGGTATAGTGCGTTAATCATATACATACGTACATATTTGTATATTTAACCACGCTTTGCCCGAAACCTCTCTTACATTCATCAATTTTATTTGCGTATATTTTATTTGCTATCAAATTCAATTGTTACTCACGAAATTGTTGTATTTGCTTCTGTGCGCCGTGATTGAATATGTTGTTATTGTTTTGATGTTTTTGTGATCACACCTTGAACTTCACCGAATTTTCGCAATTTGTTTTGTTTGACTAGTTTTCTAGAGATTCACATAAGCGCATACAGTTAGATGTTTTCTATTTTGATAAAGGGTGTTCAAATAGGTGCGTTCATGTTACTAATAAGTAAAATATGGTTCTCGGTAGTCATATTAAATTTATTTGCTTGTCTTCACATTAGTCCAGCTTAACTTTCAAGATGAATTAGAATTTTCTCCAGTTATGGAGGAAGACAAACACAACAGATCTTTGAGAAATCTTTATATTATATTTGACGGCTTTCAAAATATCTAATTTTTACCTTATTAAATTCTAAAACACCTCTAGAATATTTTCCTAAATTTTCTAGTTGATCTGAGTGAGATTTTCGGAGATACAGCCTTTAGAACTTGTGCTTTCGAGGCTTCGTTTTTCTGGCGTTTTTCTTGAAACTGAGTTTTTGAAGTCGGTTGGCAAGATTTCTCGAGAACTACTTAACCGGTCTTCATGAATTTTTACAGGTCTTTGAGATACAGTTCCTAAAGACTTGGACGAAAATTTTTTTTCGATTATAAATATTTGAAAAAAAAAATCGCGAAATTTTCATTTTTTTTTAATGTTTGCCAAAAATCCAGTTTTCAGTTCTATTTTCCTTCGTCCAAGTTGAAAAAAGTTGTTGAAAAAAGGAGGTTGTTTTTACCTGAGGAAACCCATGTAATCCCTTAAAGGCTTGTTCCAGCATTGCTACCTCAAAATATAAAATAAGCGTTTTAAGAAGTTCTGTTTTTGTCTGAGAATAAACGGACTCGAGCCCTTACGACTCTTATGAAAAAGCAAGTTTTAGCAAGTTGAGTTCATAATATCAACCTCCACTTTTCTCTCAGATCATTTAAGATGTCATAAATATTGGAAGATCGTTTTCAATACTTCTTTGCACAACTTGACTCATACTATAAGAACAAATTTTTCTGGTGGTTTGGTTTGATTTCTCCACTCCTTAATTATATATAAAATTCCTCAACAGAAGTTCGAATATAACCCGGTTGCAACTTCGCTTTTTATAAAAAAAAAAAATAAGATATCTAGTACCTCTCGTACCCTTTAGTTATGTGCTATATTTAAGTTAAAAATATAAAACGTTCTGACATAGGTTTCAATAAACATTTTAAAATCAATACAAAATTAATAAAAAAATGCGTATCGAATTTTCTCCAATAAACAAACCATTAAAGAACTTATGGGAACATATAGTATTAATGTGAATCAACTCTTATTCCACAAAAAACATGGAAACATAAAAAGTCTTAGCTCGGGCGCATAAATCTGTGTGTGGCTGCTTTCAGACTTAGACTACGTGATCATTTGAGTTCTGCATTTTTCTACGAGCTTCACAAATTCGTAGTCCAACTAACACAGTCAAAACTGCAAATTTAGAATCTTATATGTTAGATACTATGAACGCATACGCTGGACGCCCCATTGCGTTGACGTACCACACGCGCTTCTCGGTGTTCTTATGAGTTTTATTTCTTTTTATACTCTTGCAACATGTTGCTACAGAGTGTAATAGTTTTGTGAACCTAACCTAATTTAAGTAAAAATGTAGACATCTTGACATGATACGGGTTCGTAGATAGGCATAATAAGACCACTGGCACGCCCACAAATCGCTATTAACCGAAAACCTATAAAGTTCCATAACTAATCACTAAATTAAGATATAAAACTGTAGTTTGGTAGAGAGGATCGCAGTTGCACCTGTTGGGAAAAAAAATCTTTAAATGTGGGCGTGGCCTCTCCTTGTAATAAGTTTAATGCACATATCTCCTAAGCCACTAAAGCTACAACAACCAAATTTGCTAAGTAGAAATCCTATAACAACTTCTATCGACAGTGTGAAAATGGATGAAATTGGAGAATAACCCCGCTTACTCCTCATATAACGGTACTTTTCAAAGCACCTAAACGAACAATAAATCCAAAACTAAACACGACATTAAATTTTAGTTCTGAGATGGTATGAGACGGTTTTATGGAAGACGGTGTCAAGTAGGACGATGGACGTGACACCGCTCATTTTTTGGTAAAATCACAAATCTCGGGATCCGACGAATGGATTTCGGCTAAATTTAGTACGACACATTCTTCTCATATTCCTACGTCACAATATAGCAATATTTTTAATTCCATTTGATTCTTTCCAGTACACAAATCAAGAAGAAATTAATGCAATAGGATAAAACTTTGCGCTAATAATTATTTTAAAGTATTCCACCTTATGACCAAAAATTGTTCAAATAGAACAAAAACTGTTCAAGACCCTAGGCACCGAATATATGGACCCCAGTACCTATAGTTGATTTTTGGCCGAAAATATCGGCCAATGTATACCTAATAAATGAAGATTTTCGAACTGGGTGACTTTATACCGGTTATATCGGCCAAAACTTGTCTGGGAGTTATCTTAATAAAATTGAGAGAGCTTGTTTTACTCATAACAGTGTATGTTTATGTCTAAATTAGATACAATTTGGCCAATATTTGATGTAGCCCCCATTTAACTAATATCAGGATTTTCGAACATCCGACTGACTTTACTCCGTATGAGTAGTGATTGTATGTGAAGTAACTTAATGAAACCCAGGGAATATGTTTTTAGTATGTGGCATGATAAAAGTTAATAGATAAAATCGGGTCGATACTACCCAAACTCCCATATACTACATATGAGTATCGCTTTACTAACAAACCTTGTGCCCAATATGTCGGTCAATTTATGAGCTATGTGTATATATCATATATATAAAATTGTTTGGATTCCGATCCTCTGGTTAACGTTTTATGCTTTAAGTTATTACCCAGGCTTTGGTTCCCACAAGTTGCAAGAGTATAAAATGTTCTGTTACACCTGAACTTAGCCCTTCCTTACTTGTTTACTTCTTTATTTTCCGCTGCGCGGTAGTTAAGTGTTTGTCATGGTTGTTGTTGGCGTTCGTGAATTTGCTATTTTGACTGCAAAAAAGTGACAAAAAATTATTTTTGGACTTTCATGCAAGTTCCTTGGAGCGAGTTTGCCTCACATCAATATTCGTCTATTAACTACAATATTTTCTATGTATGCAATATGCGTATACAATGCGTTATTATTGTTTTTGTTGTTGTGACAAATGTCTTGTACCCCGCTGCTGCTGCTTTGTCAAGCACATTTTTAGTGCTATAGTCATTGTTGTTGTTGTGTTGTGTCATTTTTCACGATCATGCGTTTGAATATTCGATGCGAATGAACTTTTCAAGGTGATTTTAGCAAATGCTTTTTAGTCGCATTAGACGCACCGCAAAATACGATCACAACAGCAATGAATATGCTAGAAGAACTTACGTAATACTTAGAAAATGCCACTTTAATGGACAGTGTTGCACATCTTAAGAATATCATGACATAAATTAGTTACATACATATATTACAATGTTTGCATAAATTATTTAATAACTTTCTTTTTAATTTCTTTATCTCTGTCTTGGTTGTTGCTCTTGTAGCGGTTATCTAATTCTAGCTTGGGTGGTAAGGATCGGTTGTTATCGAAATCACTCCACGCTAGGACCAGGAAACGTGCTGATTCAACTGAGTCGGATCATAGCGCGAGGAGTGTTAGATGATTAGCATACGTCGGGTATTCAGGTATTTAAAGAACTGGAGAGTCATACGAGGACTCACGACGTACAACATATGTATGTATATTTGGAATGTCGTGGTTGATTCTGGATAAGTAGGACTTTAACCTGCTACAATACCCAGAACGAAGTTGAGCTGGTCACTCAAGATTCTCGTGGCAACTCGAGCTCCTCGTCTGCAACGAGATTAAAAGTACGCCATTCATTAAGAGGGAGTTAGAGAAGGTGTTAATGTCCCCATTGAGAATAGAGGTCAGTGTGTGTCTAAAGTTAGTTGCGTCCGAAGTCTGGTCGGCGTACTGTGTGAAGTCGTCGACGTAATCCAGGAAAAACCTCTTGATGTTCCTAGGAGGTGGCTTCGCTTCAAGCAAGCGACTGCAGGGATGGTTTCTACGAAAACTGCTTAGAGTGGAGCTCATTATGTTTCGTGACCGGAAGCTTGCGGCCTTCATTGTGCAAAATATACAATCGGAGACATCAAGAGGCAGCCTGTAATAGTTTAGAGTGCAGCATTTTGACACGTCTGCAGCTTCTTCGTCTGCGTTCCACTACATACAGACCATATGGGTGTGCGGTAGGTTATGTCCAGCTGGCTGATTGCCTTGTATGTTGGCAACAACGTTTCTTTGTATTTTTCCTGCCTTGGTCTTAGGTTAAGGTCTCCACATCAATTTCAAGTTCAACTTCGGTTTCAGTTTTGCCTTTGCTTTAGATATCAATTAATGTTTAGTATATTAGATGGAGTATATGCTTTGGGTAGTAGGATGGGGCTGACAGATCGAGAAGACTCCAAAAAATGTCAAGATCAAAACACCAGGAAAACAATGGAGCATCTCAAGTGTACTTGTCCTGCATTGGCAAGATTACGCTGTAAGCACCTGGGATATAATACACTGGAAGAGGTATCGATAGTGAGGTGATAGGGTCTGTTAAAATTCGCATCAAGCGGAGGCGTCTTAAAAGATCTCTACTTCTCTTGGACCTAGGAACTGAACTCCATCTGATATCGCAGAGGACCAAAACTGGTCTATGCATGGCTTATTGCCTACCAGTTTAACCTTACCTAATCTAACCTTTGCACTTGTCCTGCATTCGCAAGGCAACGCTTCAAGCATTATGAGGCACACAGTATGAGATACTTAATTATGTACGAGTATCTTCAGTGAGACCACCTAAATTTTAGAATTCGTCAAGCACTGGCATCCTAAAGGCTGATTAAACCTCATGGACTACATGACGCCACTCCATCTGGTATCGCTAAGAACTAAAACTAACTAGACTCCCCTACCTAACCTAACTAACCTACGGAGAAAACATGTTTTACTTTCATCTGGTTCCTAGAAATCAGAAAACCACAGAGATTATGGTTTAAGAATTTAATTTACTTGGTTTAGAGTTATTAAATCGTAAGCAATCGTTTTAAGGTAAGAGATTTTTATAGGAAGAATGACCACCACTAAAATCAATTACTATCTTTATGCGAAATTTAATTATCAGAGCTTCAAAAGACTTTCTTTCGAGCGACTTGTCTTGCCACCCTCGTAATTACACTTAGTTTTCGCATTTAAACGCGTTGTTTACCTATTATGCTATGCGCTATAATTCGCATTCTATTTTATTCCCCACTAGTTGCGTTTCCCCACCTATTTGTTATTCTTTTGAGGCACTCTTGCTGGTTCTTACAATTTTATTTATTTATAATTTTTTTTTGGTCGGGAACTCGAGACCTGTTTGCGGTGCGTTTGCCGCTTGAGACGCTGGCTCCGCGGTCGGCATTGTTGTGACTGATGTTGCTATTATTGGGCTTTATGCTAGTGCTGTTGCTTCTGCGGCTATGTTCTTATTGTTGTTGTTGTGCGCTATGTTGTGTCTATTTTGTTAATTAACTTTTGCGAGTGTGTGTGTGTGCGAGTCGAATATGTTTGTGTGCGCATTGTGTGCGTTTGCATGCGTTTTTGTGCGTTTTCTCTGACTTTTTGCTCATTCCCAAATTGTTGTCTATCTTTTTTCAAATTGCTTTTTGGTGCGTTCGTTTGTTGTTTGCGTTTATAATGTTGTTTTTTTTTTCGTTGCCTTTTAATTGGCGCTCTGCGCGCAGTGACAAATTTTGCATGCCGAGTGGAATGATCGCCTGTACACTTTTCAAGGTTATACGTTTTTTTTTTCTCTTCACTGGCTTTGCTGGCAGTTCCTACATTTCTTGTCGCTGTTTCGGCCGTTTGGCCCGGCACGCATCCGCCTAGACCATATACACGATAATTTATACTTTTAACTATCGCTGCTAGGTTGCCGTTGGGGCCTCTGCTCGCAATACGCATTTTTTATTATTCTCTCTATTTGATTATGCAAATGCCCGCTCGCTTGTGCTGCATAGTTTTTGTTGCTCACGCACTTGAGCGTTAACAAAAACACACAATGCCAAAAAAAAGCGTTGTTGTTCTGTTGAAGTCAATTGAATTTTGTTTTCAGATAACAAATCAGGTACAGTGTGCAGCGCTGAAACGCTGAAAAACTCCGAAGAAGGCTATTGGTAGGCGCAAGTTTTTGTAGAATTTTTTTTTGTTTGCTGGCCTTCAACCTAGTTTTAGATTATATTTTTTTTTATTTTCTAGCGTTTGCTTTTATTAATGATCTAGAATGTTAAGCTTTTTGTAGAATTTTATTTTTAATTTCTGTTCATCTTTTTTATGCGTTGCGTTTCACTTTTATTCAAGGGTCTCACACATCTTTTCTAGAATTCGCATGTCTTTTTTATTTTAAGAATGTTTAAAATATTTGTTTAGTTTTTATTTGAAACAATGTAATTCTTGTTCAGTTGGACTGACAACTTGTTATATAAGCTGAGGAATTGAATTTACAACTACTAGGCATTTAATATTGAGTATTAATAGTTTTAGACTATTAGAGAGTATTTATTTAGGAAGTGAAAGAAGGGAATGAAACGAGACAGGGGAAAAAACGATAAGTACAGCTACGCCGAAGCAGATTATTCACAAATAAAATTAATTTGATTTTAATCGTCAGTTTGTATGACAGTATATGCCATAGTGGTCCGATCTAAACAATTTGATCGGAGATTATAGCGCTGCCTTGGAAAATAATTTGTTACAATTCTTGTGAAGCTATCTTGTGAAATGAAGAAGTTTCCATACAAGAATGTGATTTTCATCGAGCAGCCGTATGGTAGTTAAGCAATATTCCCCTTCAGCTTCTTATGAAGAAAAGAACGTTAAACTTCAGATCTATATCTCAAAATCTGATGGGCTAGTTCGGGTATAGACAGATAGATGAACAACGTCCGGATCCAATCAATGCATTGAGCAACGCTCTGAAAATGTTAACCATTTCTCAATACCAATTGGCGCTGTGGAATGGACGCGCTAACCACCTTAGTAGGGATCGAGGCTCATCTAAACCCTCTGCCGTACTTTGGGTCGGGCATCTGGTTGCAATACAACTCCACATTCAACTAACCAAGTGTAAGTTCTTCCCGCATTCAGGTGTGAACCACAACCATTACGATACTCTTCGAGGGGCCAGTCCGCAATAACAGGTTGGAGCGAGCTCCAAGGGCTTCTGTCCCCTGCAGAAACAGAATTAGGTCTCTCCTCAGACCTCGTAGCCAAAATTACTACCAGCTGAGCTTTCATACTACTCTGGACTGGTGACCATGGGTTGGAACCCACATGCACATCAGACGCACACACCATTCACACAAGAAGCTAACCCTAATATCCAGTTAAATCCCTTCACCTAAACAATTCACGCGCAAACGACACGAACTATTCGGCATTCCGATTAGTGGAGATCATACCGCTAATATCAAAATGTACCCAGATTCCCAATGTCCAAGTAAAGGGTGATTTTTTAAGAGCTTGATAACTTTTTAAAAAAAAAAAAACGCATAAAATTTGCAAAATCTCATCGGTTCTTTATTTGAAACGTTAGATTGGTTCATGACATTTACTTTTTGAAGATAATTTCATTTAAATGTTGACCGCGGCTGCGTCTTAGGTGGTCCATTCGGAAAGTCCAATTTTGGGCAACTTTTTCGAGCATTTCGGCGGAATAGCCCGAATTTCTTCGGAAATGTTGTCTTCCAAAGCTGGAATAGTGCTGGCTTATTTCTGTAGACTTTAGACTTGACGTAGCCCCACAAAAAAAAATAGTCTAAAGGCGTTAAATCGCATGATCTTGGTGGCCAACTTACGGGTCCATTTCTTGAGATGAATTGTTGTCCGAAGTTTTCCCTCAAAATGGCCATAGAATCGCGAGCTGTGTGGCATGTAGCGCCATCTTGTTGAAACCACACATGTCAACCAAGTTTCAGTTCTTCCATTTTTGGCAACAAAAGTTTGTTAGCATCGAACGATAGCGATCGCCATTCACCGTAACGTTGCGTCCAACAGCATCTTTGAAAAAATACGGTCCAATGATTCCACCAGCGTACAAACCACACCAAACAGTGCATTTTTCGGGATGCATGGGCAGTTCTTGAACGGCTTCTGGTTGCTCTTCACCCCAAATGCGGCAATTTTGCTTATTTACGTAGCCATTCAACCAGAAATGAGCCTCATCGCTGAACAAAATTGTCGATAAAAACGAAACGAAACACATTTCGAACCGAAACACTGATTTTGGTAATAAAATTCAATGATTTGCAAGCGTTGCTCGTTAGTAAGTCTATTCATGATGAAATGTCAAAGCATACTGAGCATCTTTCTCTTTGACACCATGTCTGAAATCCCACGTGATCTGTCAAATACTAATGCATGAAAATCCTAACCTCAAAAAAATCACCCGTTATATAGGGCATTCTGTAATAACACGCACCCAAACCTAGACCCTCGCCACCTATCAGATAGACGCCTCTAATGCAAAAATGAATTCAGAGGGACATGTCCCGTAAGAAGAAAACCCAGACTCGAACAGAACCTGAAGTCTGAGTTACTCTCAACAAACCTAACGTCCCGGACAGACCGACAATCTGTAATGATCTTTAAATTTCTCTCTCAGCTCAGCATCATCAAGCGGAAGAACTGAGTACAGAGAAGGTCTGTAGAGATCTCTTGAATATCTATGAGACGATATCGAACGAAAAAGTGTACAAGTTTGCCAAGGTTATGAGCCTCTCTAGGTGTATCCGAGGCAGAGTTAACACTAGACCCATTAAGAACGATCAAGGTAGATTTTTATATACATTTTGAACATATAATTCAGAGCAGATGAAAATCAATAAGCAACTTCTAGATAACTAAGCGGATTTGGTTTAAGTATGGGCCAGACTACTACAACAGAACATTGTCCACTTGGAAAGCACGAGAAAAAAGTGGGTCCCCACTATAACAATATTTTCCGCAGCTGCAATCTAGAAGATAATAAGGAAACAGTTCTCCATTTTCTCTGGGCCTATGCAGCTCTATCACAAAGCATCTAGAACTAATCAAGCAATAAATCTTGAATGGCTGTCTACCAAAATTATAACGGATATAAGTGGTTTCATTCAACAAACAAATGGTTTGAGCGCAAAGATGAAACAAGATAACAAGACCATAAAGGTCTAAAGGAAGCATCAAAATGAGGCATAGAACGGTAATTGAGCTAATTGGAGGGTGCATCCCTAGCTAACAACACGCTTGAAAATACAAAATAATGCCTAGTATCTAATTCTAATCAATACGGACCAACGTTTATTGAACTTTGCTGAGTTAGCAGTTCAGCAAACTGCCACACGCGACCACATATGCCCCCATTTGGTCCACCTACGCAGTTTTCAAGTGCTAATATATACATACATACCTACATATAGATGGATGTGCTTATATATATGTATATTATTTTTAATTAATTTCCAAACATAACTTTTTTGCATTATAGCTGGTCTGATCTGTCCGACAAATGCCTGAAAGATTCGTCATCCAGCATCTATGCAATATTTTAATAAATAAATGCTCCCTATTATTTTAAATTCGCTATTTTCAAACGTCCATAATTTATGTACTTAAAAATGTCACACACACTGACTTCTTTTAACAAATTTCCATTTAATATATTTGTATGTGTGTATATAACTTTCATTAAAATGGCAGAGAGAACGCATAAATAATTAAAAATACATTTTTTTTCACGCAAAAAGTGTGTCAATTCAGCAAAACATGTGTGGAATATACACATACAAACATATTGACGTAAATACATGAGTACATACATATGTATTAATTGATGTATGTGGTTCACATAGGCCTACTAAGCTTATACAAATCTATTTAGATCGTCGGGTCGTAGCGTCTATGTACAATGAACTAGGGTTGGTATGATTTTGTTTTTCCGTTTGGTACTCTGAAAAATTGGTTCTTAGACACATCTATGAAAGTTTCTCCAGGTAAGAGCTTTTAATTATAAAATTTTTAAGAAAAATATTGCCTTACAATAATCAAACTTTAACCGTTAATATCTTTTAAACGGTGTTTTATGAAAGAATCGTAAGGCAACTTTTTGTAAAGCATTCAATTTCATATAAAGTCTATGAAACGAGATATTTTGTCCAATAATTGGAATGGATATTTGAATTTTTCTGTCTGATAATATGAAAGAATGGAACACTGAAAGGCGGAGAACCTTTCCATTATAATTTAGTGTTGAGAGTGTGTAGTCGAAAAGACCGAAACTCATATCGTCAGCTTCCTCGGACTCCGACTCTTCCTTTTAGGCTTCTTGCTCATACTTGACGAGACTTTCTTATTTGTGTCTAAGAATCTATTTTTCAGAGTACCAAGCGAAAATAAATAATCGAATCTTTTTGACCCACCCTAGTATACAACGTATTATCTGTATTTGATTCTATTTTAGTTTACTTTTTTTTACTTTGAGGGTCGTTATAATGCCGCACGTGTAAAAAATGTGCTGAAATTAAGATTTTAATTTCTTTGAGAAAGTTTAACAATGTTGTTTCAAATTGATAGTCATAAAGAAAGTATGTATTAGACTTAAGTTCCATTAGTCAAAAGTATTTCGAAAGCCATGTAAACTATGGAAGTTTCTTCAAAGCTTAAGCGATCACTTAAATTATCAAATCGAAATTATTTTTTAATTATTTGTAATATACTTAGAACTCATTACCTATTTAGCATTGTATGTTATTGAACAAGTCCTTGGAAAACCACATACCATACATAGATTGGTTTACTAAAGGTAACCTAGCCTTTCTATGTGCATACATATATGTATGTGGTTTTTCAAAGACTTATTCAATAACTTTGCTCAGGACAAGTAGTGCAGTAAATTTCCTGCGTTCTACTCAAGACCGTAGGGACCTCGCAGTCGCACAAGAACTGCTAAGCGCACGCGAGGTCCAACTCGGTCCCTCTGGTTAGATCATCGGCTTTGCAGTTGCCAACGATTCCGCTATGACCAGGCACCCAATATCGAAATAATGATATCCAACCAAGATCCTTTGATAATAGATACCTGATTTAGTATTGTAAATTTGGAAACTATTTATTCTAAAGCTGAAGTCAATTGCCGGAACTAGTGTTTACGACACTCCGACAACTGACTAGCTTCTTGTGGATAAAAGGACGGGTACATAAGCTTTATATCTATTTCTCAAAAACTGAGGGATTAGTTCGCGTAACTACAGAGATAGATAGATATACAGACGAGCATGGCAAAGTCGACTTAGCGTGTCATGCTGATCGTTTAGACATCAATTTTATAAGGTCTCTGAAGTTTCCTTTTAGTAGTTACACAGATCGTGACAAACTTAATGTACCATTCACAGGGTGCTCAACTGGTAGTAGCGAAAGCTACAAGGTCTGACCGAAGACTGTAATCTGGTATCACGGGGAGCAGTTAGCCCTTGGAGTTCGCTCCAATCTGCTCATTGGGTTTGGCTCTTTGGGGAGATTAGTGGTGGCTGTGGTTTAAGCCTAAAGACAGGTAAAATTGAAAAATTCAATTCAGTGTTGTCTCTTCCACCCGACTAATTGAAACCAAAAAATACGTGCAAGAAGTATTTATTATTTGAGGCCCTGATCCACGCATTGTATTGATTTTTAAAAAAGCACCCTGAGGTTAGGCTGACTTGGGTAGGTACTCATGTAAATCACAACGATTGTTGTTCCATTCAGAGTAGTTCGTTCATTCTACAGAAAATTATGGATTTTTCTTGTTAGCATTTTTACTTTCATTTGACAAACTAAATTAAGCTTATAGTTATTTATATACAAGTCATGTACATATGTATATATACTTGTATACATATATGACTGACTTCACTATAATCAAAATACTAAAAAGTATTGGTGAATATATGAATGAATGTATTTGTTATGTGTGTGTGTGTACAGTAATTGTGTGTGTGTGTAATAATTTGTTTATAGTTCTTTAGCCATATGAATGTTATTATTATTTTCATTTTCATTTATTACTTTTGCACATTCTATTTTTATTCTATTTACGTTATTGCTCCATTTCCCCATTTGTTTTTACCTAACAAAATAAATTTTTATTTTATTTGTTATAAACTCAACGCAGTCAGATAGTGTGAAATATGCGTGCCACACATAAAAAATATGGTAACAAACAAAAGCGCACACAGGCACATAAAAGTTCACATGTATACCACATATACATACATACATACATCTAACAATATTCTAAGTTCAAGGCATGTATGTATGTATGTATATATGTACATACATATGTGATTATTAGAATATTTTCGCAAACTATGTTTTTATATAAGCGCAATTTATAACTCAGTGAACAACAACAAAAAAACATAAACAGAAAAATTTGATTTTTAATTACAACAAAAAAACATTCTGTGGTGAAAAAAATATTGAATTTAGTTTGAAATTAAGTAAAAGTAAGTAAAAAGTGCAAAAGAAATGAAATTTCAATATTCTTACAAGCGAAAAAGCAAAAAAAGGTGGATTTACTTAGAATTAGTATTTTCAGCACATAGTGGGTCCCAACACATAAATATAATATACATATAGTACATACATATTTACGCGCATACATATTTACTAACGCATATTTGAATTCTGTCTAATTATGCCCACTGGTGGCGAAATGTGCGTAGAAGGGGCGAAAGAAATTGCCCAATTAACGCAAAAAAAACTTAAATATGCGAGTGAAATTAAAAATGAAAGCATAAAACATAAAAACAAGAAATTCTCGTAAAGACTGCCGAATTAGTTTCAAGGTTGCTTTTGTAATAGTTTATTGGCAAATTTTAAATATGTCTCATAAATATGTATTTACAGAGTGAAAGTATTTTATTTTTTGTTTTTGTTTTGAATTTCAGTTTAATTGGAAAGACAGCGGAAAAAAACAAAAACAAGTAGTTAAGTACAAAGCTCGATCAAGCTTGGCCGACATTCGTTGTAAGTGCCTCTTTCCTATAATCAATTAGAAACATTTGCTTAGAATGTTTTATGAAACTGATAACCTAATGACTTGTATTTTAATAAGCCTATTTCAATGTGTTCTTCTTTTCGATTTCAGGCAAGTGAAATGGTAAAAATGGCAAAATTGATCTCAAATATTTTATTTCATCGAAAGATTCACGGTTCTGAGTCTGAAACCGTGCCACCTTTAAAGTAATCTCCACTAGATGTAATACACTTACGCCAACCAGTCCTCGAAACACTTTTCATAAGCACATTTTGAATTGGTGTTTAGCAAACTTTTTTTAATCCTCGATCGACTGTGGAAACGGATTCTACGGAGCGCCAATTTCAGTTTGGGGCCATGAAAAAATCACACGGAGCCAAAGAATAGGTAGTTGCTCAATGGTATTCATTGCGTTTTTTTTATACTCTCGCAACAAAGTTGCTAAAGAGAGTATTATAGTTATGATCGTGAGGTTGTTTTTGTAAGTCCCTAAAACTAAAATGTCAGATATAGTCTATATATACCAAAGTGATCAGGGTCGACGAGTCGAGTTGCATCCGGATGTCTGTCCATGTCAAAATATCCGTCCGTCCGTGCAAGCTGTAACTTGAGTAAAAATTGAGATATCATGATGAAACTTGGTGTACAACGTTTTCTTGGCTCCATAAGAAGGTTAAGTTCGAAGATAGGCAAATCGGCCCCTTCCATGCCAAGCCCACAAAATGGCGGAAACAAAAACCTATAATTTGGACATCAACTACAGCCATAGATAAAGATATTCTGAAAGTGAAATTTGGCACAAAGGATCGCATTAGGGAGGGGCATATTTGGATGTAATTTTTTCTGGAAAGTGGCGTGGCCGCCCCCTAAAAAGTATTTTGTACATATCTCAGAAACTACTACAGCTATGTCAACCAAGTTACAGTATCGTTTTCCTTTAGGCATTTCCATATACAGTTCAAAATATGGAAGAAATCGGATAATAACCACGCCCAACTCCCATACAAAGGTTATGTTGAAAATCACTAAAAGTGCGTCAACCGACTAACAAAAAAACGTCAAGAAACACAAAATTTTACGGAAGAAATGGCAGAGGAAGCTGCACCCAGACTTTAGTTAGCGTTAAAAATGAAAATGGGCCTTTGGCGTCGCCCACTTTTACCAAAAACCAGATCTCAGGAACTACTCTACCGATTTCAATGAAATTCCAGTATATAATTTTCCTTAACACCCTGAACGGACATGTACGAAATATGGGTGAAATCAGTTGTTCACAACCACGCCTTCTTCCAATATA
This sequence comes from Bactrocera dorsalis, assembly GCF_023373825.1. NCBI lineage: Eukaryota > Metazoa > Arthropoda > Insecta > Diptera > Tephritidae > Bactrocera > Bactrocera dorsalis. Next base: position 98,270,504 of record NC_064303.1, read on the forward strand.
ACGCTATTTGAATTCCATCTGAGTGAAAAACTTCTCTTTATAATATACACTTAGGAACAAATTATGATAGCGGAATAAAACTTTACACAAATACGGTATAGCTGAGGTATCGTGGAAAAATTGTCGTGATCGGACATCTTTTCAAGGTTTATATCGAAAACATAAGAACTCAGTGCCTAACCTTCATAACCTAATTTTTCACCGAAAAATACCTGTAAATCTCTCAGGAAATTTAATTCTAATTACTTTTACAGCAAAATAAAAAAATATGTAAATGACGGATAATGAAATCTCGATTATTACTTATCAATGCGAGAGTAGGTAACAATGTTCCTGACACCCGAAAACGTAGGAGATTCCTTACTTGTTGATTTTTAATTTGGTCACAATTGTACCGTTTTTGAAAAAAAATCAGTTTTATCGGGACGAGTCGACCGAGAATGCATTTCATACCCAAAATTTCCGTGAAAATCATTCCTACGGACTCGCGAGAGATGTCGAGCTCTCTTCCTATCTCTCTAACACTTCCCTGATGAGTTTCAAGCACCATATTCTACGCTTTTTTACAAAAGCTGTTTCATTGGGATACCTACTTAAGCAGCTGCTGCAACAAAACTGGTTGACAATATCGCGAAATTTGGGGTATAGTAATTGGAACAGTCCTACCAATTTAGCAAAATATGAAATAATTTTCTATCAAGCGCAGTCGATTACAATTTCCGGGTGTCTTTCAGTTTTTCGAGATATCGATCTGAAATTTTTTCACAGGGCCTTTTCTTCCCAAAATATCGAATCACTATATTATACAACTGTCATCAAAATAACTAACCGATCGGAATCAAGTTCGTGGTTGGAAATTCTTTTTATTTGACGAGATGTATTCACCCAAATTAGCCATTGATTATTATGTAAGCAATTTTGAAATTTTGGCATAAATTTTTCAGATCGGATCACTATAGCATATAGCTGCCATACAAACGGAACGATCGGAATCAGGTCTTTGTATGAACATTTTTCCATTTGATGATATATCTTCCAGAAATTCGGCATTGATTATCATCCTAGACAACAATAAAATCGTTGAAGAAATTGTTCAGATCGGGCAACTAAAGCATAGTTTTCTCATGTTTATGATTGAGATAATGAATTTTTAGAATAAGTGGTTATTTTCAATATTTTCAGGATGTTTTATAAGCCATCTAACTTTTGAAAACATTTTGTCTCAACAGGTGTACCTGTCGATACAAATCGCCGAACTTGTCGAGATCATGTACTGAAGTAAATGACATTACCGAATATCATAATTGCGCGAAGTAAGTGAGTAATGTAATGTAAAACGCGAAAATGAAATATCTTAAAGCAACTGCAATCATTGATTAAATTACACATACAATCGAGTCGTGTCTACATATACTCGTACATATACTTGTGTACATACATACATCTACGAATACTTTGATATTTCATGTGGTGGACGTGCGTTTTTGCAATTTGTGCGTTTAAGAAACCTACGCTGCTTCGCATACAACAACAAGCTGCTCAGCGTATAATTCTAATTCCGGCGACAATGAAGAAAGCCAACAACAAAGCGGCGAGCAAATGCAAACAGGTCAAACAATAAATTTGAAGAAACTAAAATACAACTATGAAATTTAAAAAAATAGTACTAATGTATAAATAACTCAAATAAAATAAAAAAGGAATTCACTGCGTTTGCTTGCGTGTTTGCTTGGTGGCTCGGGTGATTTTGCAGTCTTTCGGAATATGTTGCTGCTCGCTATTGCTATCTTTATTCATATATAAGTATGTACATACATATGTACACACTTAAGTATTTGCTGCTATTTCGTCTAAGTCGCCAGCGCAGCAGCGTGTCAATGAACTCTTTATGCGCTCTGCGCTGCGATGCGGTAATTTGCCAAAAAACACAAAAATCAAAAAAAAACCAAAACGACAAAAAACATAAATACACAAAAAAAAATTTTCTATAGCAAAAAATTGCTTGCTTTCATGCGTCAAGTCGAGTGAAGTAATAGGTATATATTATATCACCTACATACATATATGTATGTATTTATATCAGCAAAAAATATATTTGCATGTGTGTGTGTGTGTGTGTCAACAAACATGTGAGGCGTTAAGCTATTCGGCGGCAGCACCTTTAATCGCCAACTTCATGAATTATATGCATATCAATTGTTGTATGTGTGCGTGTGTGTGTGTATGATGTGCGGCAGCACGAGTGCAATGACTGCTGGAGTACCACAACTGAGCAGGCAACAAGACCTGCAACAACAAGTGTGTTATTAGCAACAATAATTTGCCATTAAAGTGGCAAACATTTGAAAATAAAGAATTGCTTGCTTCCTTCTGACGTTTGCAGTGACACATGCATACGTATATACACATAAATGCTTGATAGCGCCTTCACAATCACGGCACGAAAAATGTCTATGTTTGAAGTCAGCTGTCTACTGCATGGCCCACGCAAAACTTTTGCACAATCGGGCAGTCAATAATTGGGGCAATGCCTTTGAGAAGTGAGATGTATGTATGTATGCTTGTAATTAGCGTACTTTGGATTATTTCTAAGAATTTTTTTCTCACCGATAAGATGCAATCGGTTTAGAAGTTGATTACACCACCTAAAACCTAAAAAGTCTGGGGTTTTAAAAATACTTACTATATATGTATGTATGTAGTACACTGCAATTTCATTTTCCCAAGAATTCAGGCAGTTAAGCCCCTTGATTAAATATACATCCCTGTGGTCCTTCCTGTGGTGGATACGTGGATCTTTTGTTCTGAGTTAAAAATATTATTCTAACGAATCATGTTATTCTCACCACTATGGTAGATAAAAAAGTACTTCGTATGTTAACCATAGAAAAATTCATCCCCATACTATACATGTTGATCCACTCACAGAATCCTAAAAATTAACAAACTTTTCAAAGGCTTCACTCTGATAAAGACCCGGAGAGCAACACCATAATGCCGCTTGAGTGGAACCCACAAAGAATCACAAATCGCTGCCTACTAAAAATAATGCTTGATTGGTGTTATGCGAACTAGGCGTTAACAACATAACTTGGAGAATATCAGTATTATTTGAACTAGGCAGTATTAACATAACTTGATATGGTGCAAAGGCAACATCCTTAATCGTCTGAGATGAAAACCTTTTTGGAGCTCTGTGTTTCAGGATGTCTAATAAGAGAACCTTTGACCTTATCCGCGATGTTTCTCTATTACATATATATATATATACCCCGGGAAGAATGCCGAACTAACATTTAAGACAAGATCCAAACTTATTTTCTCCGATTCATAAAGCTTCTGGCTTAAGACGGTGCAAGGACAATAGCCCTAAAAAATCTTGTAGGAACCTTGTGTTTCAATATATCTAATAAGAACAATGATCTTACTTTAACTGCGATGATTTCCTATTACATATACACATACCCAGGGAAAAACGTCGACCCTATTTTTTCAGATTCCTAAAGCTTGTTTCTCAATAAAATCGAGCCTCTCTGCCAACAGTTCAGCGAGATGGTTGCAATATTCACTTCCAAACACTCTGAAAAGGATTCTTATGATGAATTATTACAGAAGCATGAAAAACCTTGGTGCGGTAGTTGTATATTTCAAGCAGAGGTCTTTCAGCAAAGCCAAGCAGCAATCAAGGCTTTAACATCGTTTCAAACATCGGCCAGAAGTTTATTGGAAAGCAGGGCAGCAGTGGAGAGTGTCGCTAGAAATAAGCGGTTTCACTTCTTCTGGTTGCCAGGTTATAAAGGCATCGGGGGCAAGGAGATAGTGGTCAAGATTGTCAACTGAGGTATACAGCTGACACCCGAAAACGTGATGATTGGAAACCCCTAGTGTTATTTATACGACGATCTCGACAGAAGCATGTTAAGGAAAATCAAAACGCGAACGTGGACCGTTCCACCTGGGTGCGAAACTGTAAGAGTCATGTGTAAAACTGTAGATCGGAAATATGAGTACAAAATTCCGACGGGCACTCGATAAAGGGACTGTAAAAACAACGTGGTATGAGACACTGGAAGAGGTATTGATAGCGAGGCTATGTAGTCTTTGAAATTCATGTCAAACGCAGACATCCTAAAGGATGACTACTTCTTATGAAAATCATAACTGTACTCCATCCAGTATCAAAATTACCGAAACTACTCAATAAGTGGCTCACTAGTCTTCCATACCAATCTAATCTAACCTAAACGGTCCTCTTAGACTAACCCATTTTGTTTTTAAAGTTGATCTTCGCGTTTTTAAAGTGTTATATATAACTATTTTGATTAATATTCTCTTCATTGAAAGCCAAAATAGTAGAGATATGAAGACTAAATCGATGAATTCAAAAGTTTTCGCAAGACGGTTTTGCTGCAGGAGCTTGCTTAGCGAAAAATAATAGCATAAATTATAAAATAAAAATAATAAATAATATTACAACAAAGTGAATTCGAAAAGAATGAAGAATAACAACACAACAATACTACAACAACTACAACAAACAACAACACAATGCGATAATAGCAATCAACCGACTGACCGAATAGTCAAACAGCCAACAGAACGATGAAGATGAATCGCCATTTTTTTGTTATTGCTTTCTGCGCGTTGTTGACCACTTTTTGCGTGTGCTACACGCATTGCATTGTTGTTGTTATTATAAGTGCCTATTCTTGGTAACGCGATTAGAAATGGCCAACTTTGAGCAAAGTTTCGTACTACGTACGGCAAATGAAAGACAACATTCTGAGGCGGATACACATAGAAACGAAAAAAAAAACAAAAACAAATGCGGCAGTGAAGTAGTGTTGCAGGCAAATGGCCGATAAACGCAAGGGGCATAATTGCAAAAAATACAATCGTCGTTGAATGCGAAAAACTTGTATAAAACATCCAACGAGCTAGAGAGAGCTCGGAAGAGTGCAGAAAGAGAGAGAGAGAGAACGAAAGTATGAAGATTGCTAAGTGAATTTGGTGCGATGGCGTTCCAACGACAATGGCGGGCAGCATAGGGAATGTGGGAAGCTTGGGAATGCACGAAAAACAACACGCATTCATGCAAATGTAAACAATTTATAAGCAAGTACATATGTATATATGTATATGTATATATGTACGTAGTGTATGTATATGTATGTCGGGTGCAAAGAACTGCTTGGAGTGAGCGCTCCCGGTTGCCAAGTATTGCATCATCGCGGCAATACATTTACGCCAATTTATAGGCAGTCGTGCGATTTTCTGTATGTATTAGTGTGTGCGTTGCTTTCGGACACACCCGGTGTTCCCTCTGCTTGAACCAGTCAAACGCGTGGGCACCTCTTGTCCGCTTGCTTCCCTACTACAACGTTGTTGTAGCATAGAATACGCGAAATTCGTTGCGCTTAGCATTGTTGCTTCGGCAGCGGTTCGTTGCGTTTTGTTCGGTTCGTCAAGCTGCCTATTTCATTATCGCCTCAGTTGGCACAGTGGGAACAAATAGCGAAATATTTTGTAATAATATTATTATGGAAGAAAATGCATTATAGTATTTTATATATATGAAATGTTTTAGATATAAAATTGTATACAAAATAAATGATCGGCCAATTTGAATGACAGCAATACACTATTGAGGTTCAGCCTGAGCAAATTGTCCGAATACAAATCTCGATTTAGATCAGTCAGTTGAATGACAGTTATAGGCGATAGTGGAATGGTTCTGAACTGTACGGGAATTTCGCTGTAGACGGTCATGGGTAAGTCCGCACAGCTCGGCACCCTGATACATATGTACATACATATATACTTTGTGGGGACTCCGACATTTTTTCTGAGTGATACAAACTTCGTGGCAAACTTAAGGGGTTACATAGGTTTCACGGCTTCAAAAAAAGATTTTTTATTGTCTTATTATTCATATTATTCCATATTATTCAAAAAATATTGTCCTAAGTTCTCATGTTGATCAGACGAATACTTTTCTGATACGAGTCTAAGTAACCGGAACGGTCCCGGATTTTAATCGACCAAGGACCGTCAACTCGGTATCATGCCTCCAAATTACTTTAGGAATATTTTCTGCCGAAGCAATGTTTTCAAAATAATTTATCAAGATTTTTTCAACCGATCCCAATCAAATTTTACATAGGTCTATAAGGTAAAATTTACTAGGTCTTGAAAACGGGATTGTTTAGATCGATTGTAACTACTTAATAAAAAACGTCGAGAAATTTTCACCAAAATTTGAATTTTTTTAAACCATTTTCACTTTCTTAATTTTTTATTTTTTCCATATAACCCCTTAATATACATAATATAATGTTCATAATATTTCTCTCCAACTTTTTCACACAACCGCTTTTGAAAACACCCCACAGTGTGGTGAGTTCTTCTCTAATTTACGCGTATTCCTTTAGCATTTTTTCTGCTTTTTGCATCTTTGATTTGATTGTTGTTTGCCGTTGCTGCTACGAGTTGCTTTGTGTTTATTGCAACTACAATTGTTGTTGTTTTCTTGCTCGCCTGTTTACTAGCCATTTCTCTAAGTTAAACTGAACGCTTTTTTTGTTGTGGATGTTTCTGGCATTTTTTCAGCGCTTTGCTGACGTTAATGCTGTCTAATCGTGTTGTTATTGTTGTTCATGCGTTGTTGATTGCTGCGAATGCGACGCTTGCCTTTGTTATTGCTATTCTAATGCGGTTATTGCTGTTGCTATTGCCATTTTCTGGTCGTTGTTGTTGTTGTTTTAGCCGAAGTGTTTAGTGGAATATTTTGACGAGTTCTTTTTTTAATGTTTTTGCCATGCTTGCATGCATATATACATTTGTACACATGTACTTATGTATGTGTAATTGTTATTTTTAACTTTTGAAGTGCAATAACCTCTCAGGCGCAAGAAAACGACTTTTTCCAATTTCAGAATTGCGAATGAATCAAGCTGAGCTAACGCTACACAATTAGGTTTTTGCAGTTTTTTTTCTAAAATTATATAATAAAATCTTCGATTTTTTATTATGTGTATGCAACTATATTTTTACGACTGCTTGCCTATGATGAGACCACTGCACTAGTTAAAGATAATGAACCACAGCAATTCTACTGTACCGTTTTTGGCAGTTGCCGGTTAAACTTCCTTTTATGTGAATGTGAACCTGGTAGATGCCCTTAAAGATCCTTTGGTAACTTCTTTTTGCTTTTCCTGAGTTCCTTTATTATTTTTGCGTATGTCTTCATACATAAATACTTTACTTTTGTCGGATAGATCCATTTCAAAACGATAAAGAGTTTGTAATAGGATCGGCAAATATCTATTATAACTTTCGTGGATACATAAGTAGGTCTTTTTCCAATCAAAATATGACTGAAAAACTACTTAGAACATTCTTTCCGGAATATTTTTTGTTTCAACCAAAAAAAAATCGGAAATTTTAGAGAAAACTTGTCATGTGGAAAGTATTGTCATTCTCAATTATAGTCAAGTTGCACTTCATACAATCTCGTTGGTTAAAATTAAATCAATATTACCACTGGTGTGATGGAGGATCGCCACGGATCCAAGGGCACAAAGATATTGAAAGAAATGCACTTGCCGACTAGCTAGCAAAAAAAGCTACGACAACCAAGACAATAGCACAATAGCATCAAAGCCCTTCTCACTCATTGCGAGAGATACTACGGAAAGCGGAAAACCCATTTAGAAATCGCTACTGGCAAGAAATGCCTTACGATGAAATACTATTTCTTGGGAAGCTCTGGTCCACATATCGTTGAAAAAGTCGATGAAATTATGGAAAGATTGACCAAGACCATCACATAAGCAGCCATGACATCGCTAAGAAACTCATCATTAAACGGTTTTGAATCATTTAAAAAAGGCTGGCTACAAAAAGAAGCTCGCTGTTTGGTTACCACATGAATTGTCTGTGTAAAATTTAATGGACCGAATTAACATCAGCGATCCTTTGCTTAAACGAAATGAAAACGAACCATTTCTGAAGCGAATGGTAACAGGAGACGAAAATTGGGTCAAATACGACAATATTGTGGTCGCAAAGCCAGAATTGACGCCTCGAAAGGTTAAGTTAAGTGTTTGGTGGGATTGGACAGCAATCATCCACCATGAGCTACTCCAGCCTGGTCGAACGATTGATTTTACATTTTACTGTCAACAACTGATGAAATTGCAGCAAGCAATCGAAAAAAACTGCCAGAACTGATAAACAGAAAGGGCTTCGTCTTCCATCAGAACAACGCTAGACCATGCACATCTTTGATGACTTGGCAAAAAGTGGGCTGGGAAGTTTTGATGCATCCATCATTTAGTCCTGAGCTTGAACCATCGGACTAGCATTTGTTTCGGTCAATACAGAATTCCCTTAATGGAGTAAAGTTGGCTTCAAGAGAAGCCTGTGAAGATTATTTGTCGTAGTTTTTCGCCAAGAAACCAGAAAAGTTTTACACTTTTACACTGATGGAATAATGTCTCTAGCGGAAAAATTGCAAAAAGTGGACGACCAAAATGATACATATGTATTTGGTTCAATAAAGTTCATTATAAATATAAAAAAAAATAAGTTGAAGTTTGATTAGAAATACGAAAAGAATATGAATAACTATTTTCGAAATTCCGGTTGACTTTATACCTCATCTATCGGTCAATAAGTGAGAAATCTTTATGAAATAACGAAAGAATCTTTTTTTAAAATAGTATATCTTCTTGCCTGTTATTGTAAACACTGGATGCAATACTTCCTACTTTAAATTAAAATATATACATACATAAATATGTTTATATATAAAATCTACATACATACATATGAATGTAAGAAAATCCCTTAACCTCTTTACCTTTGCAAGAGCATAAAATATTTGGTTGCACCCTTAGACCTATCTTACTTGTTTTTATTTTATTTCACCAACATTTGCGTTATATTATTATAAGTATTGTTACTAAATTTTAATACTATGACACCATTAACAGGCTTAGTTATATAAAAATCCATAAATGTTACTGCCATAAATGTTTACCTGCTTCGATGGTAAACAGCATTATTCCAAGAATTTCCACTTCCCAACTTCAGTTTTGCTCCCATCAAACAAAACACTTTAAGTATGATATCCAATAAGGAAACCACAAAGGCAACAACAGAGAAAAGAACTACGACAAAGTTGTTTACGAAAATGCGTAAAAATGTACGAATTGCAGAAAACAAATAATATTGCTATTATTATGGTTGAGGAAAGTAAAAAACACAATAAAATATGTATAGGGAACAATTAAAAGCAAAAGCCAAAATATACCCGTATTAGAGTGAAGCGAGGTGCTGAAAGAAAGCGAAATGTATGCTTAGGACATTCGAGAGGCGTATACGGCGAATGGAAAGCGATAGAATGGCAAAGATGGTAAGAAGGTGACGTGAAGTGAAAAATAGTAGTTTGCTAATTTGTAAATGTAAGTATGTACGTACAAATTAAATCAAGCGTTAAATAAAATATATGCAATTTAAATGTTATAGCAGCAGAAAGAATACTGCAAATTACCTGTTCCTCTATTTATACTACATACATACATATATATAATACATGTACCACTGAGGGCAAAAAATAGTACGACTTTGTAATTTAAATTTCGTGCGAAATACCATTCGTCGAAATATTTTGTTTCTTGATTGGTATGACTGTCAGTGACATCTGTGCCAAATATTACATCAAAATAATCATTAGTGTTTAGTATTCGCTTGTCTTTCTGAAGTGCATTTGGCGATTTTTACGATGAGTGAAATTATTCAACAAAGAAGATTCATTGAATTTTGTGTGCGAAATCAATTTTCTGGTGCCGAAACATTCAGAATGTTGGAAAAGGCCTTCGGTGATAATTGTTTGTCGCCAGCAAGTGTTTTTCATTAGCACCAATTTTTTAAAGATGTTCGAAAACGGCGAACCACTTCCCGTCCAGGATGGCCATCGACATCAATAATGATCAAAACTTCAATAAAATAAGGGAATTAGTGCTTGAGAATCGTCGATTAACAGTCAGAGATCATACTGGCATTGTTGGAATATCGAAAGGACCAATGAAAATCATTTTAAAAGATCACTTGGGCCTAAGAAAAACGAAGCACGATAGGTTCCAAAATCACTAAATTTTTTTCGAAAAACATCGTTAACGGTAAAGTCTGTGAAACAATGCTCTTCGACTAACAGAATGTCATGAAAGGCGATGAGTCTTGGATCTATGTTTACGACCCGGAAATCCGCCGAATATCATGGCAAAGATGGGACGAAGTCGAAAAACCACGTCAAAGAAGCTCAAAAACCAACGCTATGTTGACAGTTTTCTCCGATTATCGAGGTCCGAAGTCCTTCCGACGGCCAAACTGTCATCAAGGAATACTGGTCGAGTCTTATAATTCGTTTCCGCGAAGCTATTCGTAAAATGAGGTCGGATTTATGGACCGACTACTTTTGGTTTTTGCGCCACGAGATTACACCGTCGCATACTGCATTGATTCTTCATGAATTTTTCGCCAAATTTTCCACCAATATCGTGCCGCAACCACCGTATATGCCTGATATATGTAGCTCCGTATGACTTCGGGCTATTCAGCAAACTTAACCGACCGTTCCGGGGAAACCGTTTTGAGTCAATTGAAGACATTAAACGTGAATGCTATTCCGGAAATTGACTTTAACAACTCTTGCAAAGCTTGAAAAAACGTTTTCATAAGTGCATTAGGGTAAGGGGGATTACTTTGAGGGCAAGATATTGAAGAATAAGTTAAAAATTTTAACATTATGCACAAAGTCTTTCTTTTTTTGCCCACACTAGATATGGTCTCTAATTTACCAACAACAAAAATGTATGTAGTAAAATTTACTACAAAAAAAAAAACAAATATCGAAGGTATAAATTAAGCACGCAATGGTTGGGGTTGGAGAGGTAGGTGGGGATAAGCGTGGAGGCGAAGGGCGCCAGCTAGCGAACGCAGTCAACGTCAATGTCATTCGCAGACGCACAAACACACATTAACGAACCTTCCTATATATTTATACAAACAACAGCAACTACAAATATAAGCTGAAAATGTCATTAGAAATAGAATAAAAACGTATGGTACAAGAAATACTAGCTATACTAGTTAGAAACGCATATGTATGTAAGTAAGTGGACGCGCACGCATACATGCACGCATGCAACGCAACAAAAAATACCATAAACACACATACAATTGTGTGCGAGCGTAAAATAAAGACGAAAAGCTTAGAATTTTTAATTTTTATTTTACCGAACTTCTTGGCGCACACACACGCACACATGCATTGGTATGCATAAACACACTTATGTATGTACATACATACATATATGCTACCTAATTTTATTTTCAAAGTCACTAACCCTCTAACCTTGAAGTTTTATGTGCAGATGTAAAAATGCCTTCATGCGTGTTGTTATTGCTGTTGCTGCGACTGCGACTGCGAGTGTGACTGCGTATGCGATCGTACGTGCGAGCGAACGGTGCGTGTGCGACCAGCAGCGACGTGTGGCGAAAGAAACAGCTATAAAACTAGCGTCATTCGCAGCGTTCGTTAGCTGCGTTTTCAATGCGATCGCCATGCGACTGGCAACGAACGCCAACGTCTCCGCGCCCCTATAATACACCTCCATCATGGCACCGCCGAGCACCGCTCAATAAACACGCATCGCCTATTTCGCTGCGTTAGAAAAGCTTCAACGCATAAAATGAACACGTATCATCGAAAACGAGATTTCGTCGCGCGAACATTGCCGATTAGAACATTGCGAATGCGTGTGGGCACAGCGCGGGGGAGCGGCGTTCGTTCCATTCTATTCGCTTATGCGTGGCTCCGATAAATGCACGCTGTGTTATTGCTGCTGCCGCCCCCCACCGCTTATCTATTAACGCTAGTTCGTGTTCAGTTAACTCACACACTCACGCAGCTATTGACTCGCACCAACACTGCTCAGCGCGCTCAGCTTTTCTCACACTCTTTCGTATTCTCACTTATCTCTCCATTGTGTGTTGTGATCGTACGCCAACTGATTGGAGCTTTTTGCGAGCTTGTGAGTGCAGAAATTACTCAGTGGTCTCGTGCGTTGTCTATGTCAAGCTGTTTACTTTTAATGGTGTATTGTTCTCGTCTATCCGAATGTGGTCAAATTTACCTTAACTATTTTCAAAGCTAACTTTTTTGTAAAATAGCTTGTTTTGTGTTTTAAGGGCGGTTTTTCCAAGGTTTGGAACTTAACTGACAGTTCTGGCTGCTAACCATTTCCTTGAAGTTCTTGATATTTTAATGTCAAAAAGCCTTACAATCTGCATATTAACGCATTCAGGAAAATCTGTGTAAAGATCTTAAAGGATCGCTTTTGGTACCCGATTTGTTTATTGGTTTATATGAAGAACCCTAGCCAAACAATGTTAAGGTATGATGAGTCTACAATCCTTGAAATCCGAGTTGTACAGTCTTGATTCGCTCTGGTTATATATGTAGAACCCATTTTAGTGGAAACAGACACTTCTTATACATATATTCGCTGAATTATGTCAATATCGTCAAATAACTCGTATCGTTTCATCGACTGCGGCATTCGCCGTTGTCAATATGTAAAGGACCATAAATCTTTCGCAGAACCTTTGTCTCGAAAACTTCTAACGCCGACTCATGAAATGTTGGCATCGTCGATCTGCACCATATAGCAGGACGGGGAGGATAAGTGACTTCTAGAGTTTATTCTTTGTTCGTCGAAAGAAGACTTTACTTCTCAATTGTCTAATAGTCTGATGTAGCACGTAGGATTTCTAATGCTGCTTCCAACATAGACGAAATTTTCTACCACTTGGACCTTCGAGATTACTCCTTTTATTTCCTGGTGAACTCTTTTTCATCGAGTTTTCTGCTAATAGCCACATGTTTTAAATTTTTCATAATAGGAATTTCCAAAGTCCTTTAACAGCTATTAACTATTGGCGACAATTAGTTGCTTGATCTATCTACGTATTCCATTAATGGTATACATATGTAGGTCTGTTGTACGGTGACAAATTAAGTTCCATATTTCCAAAAGCAATTTTTGGACACAGTCTTAAAGTTACGACGAGATAAAGTATAAGGATAAAGGATCAGTTAGCGTGCATTGATATACACAAGAAGGGATACTCGGCCCTAGCCGTAGAAGTCTATTGAACTCTTATTCCCATAAATTCACATAGAAGATTATGATAGTCATTTCCACCGAACTTGAGAAAAAGTGACTAGTTTTTGCGTCCAAAATGTTTAATTATTTCAAGGTGTAGTATGAAGATTCATCTTCTGTGCTTCATGACCGCAGTAGATAGATCGATCAGCTGTACGATATATACGACGAGATATACGACGACATTGACATAATACAGCAAATTAAGAGACAGCGGTTACGCTAGCTAGATCATGTCGTTCGAATGGACGAAAACACTCCAGAACTGAGAGTATTCGAAGAAAAAAAGGAAGACCTTCACTCTATTGGAAAGACGAGGTGGAGAAGGACCTGGCTTGACTTGGAATCTCCAATTGGCGGCAAATAGTGAAAAGGAAGAAATTGAAACTGCCGATAGACAAATTGGTCGATCGAAATCAGGTCCTGGTGAAAACAACATTTTTAATGGACAATATGTTTTTACGAAATTCGGCACTGATTACACTAGTTTACAGCCATTTTGTGACTGTGAAGTTAAGGGCTGTTACTTGCTGGGGTTGCTGAAACCTAAAATGGAAAAAAGTAAAAAGTTCCCAATACGTAGGATTTTTTGTGGTATAATATGGGGCTAAGGAGTCAAACCGCCACCATTTACTAAAACACAAAAAAATTCTGTACGTGATGGAAAATTTTTGAATTAAAATCCATAATCAGGACATCTGAAGTGCCGCATCCTCTTAGCACATCAGTTCAATCTCCAAACACATTTTTCGGACCATCATGTCATATACCCGTCACACAAACTAACCGATTAAAATCAAGATAAAGAAATCTTCATAAGAACATTTTTCTTTATTAACTAACTTTGATTCCACCAGAAGTTTGTTAGTTATCTAAAAGGATCTAGCAAAACGTTTTTGTGTCACATAGATTTATGTATATTGAAAACTTAACATAAAGAGCTCTTCCTTGAATGAAGTTTTCATACGAACGTATGTAATAAAACTTCGATATATCTATTTAATAGAACTGCTCTATTGATTATAATCTAATTAAAACAAATTTACGAATAGAAAATTACTTGAAGGTCATTACAAGGCCATTTAAAAATACTTAAAAAGCTTACTGAGAAATTGTTACATTCCAGAAAAAAATAACAATAATAGTCAAATCAAAAAGTCACAATTATTGTTTCGTGAAGCGAATGAGCAATGGATTTTCGTAAATTCTTGACGTCTTGACAACTTAAATCTTTGTTGACGGCCACTTTTCATTACCACTCCTACCACAACAATTACTGCAACAGCTACGGTTATTAAATTCAATTTTATACAACGAAAATTTTCAACAGGTTTTCAGAGTTCGGCTAAAATACATACACATATCATTCTTGTGTTTGGTTTCTCAAGAACATTACAGCTGGGAAATGAAACAAATGTTGCTGTTGCATTTCTGTATGGAATAAATTATTTACAAACAATTCTAACGACAATGAGAAACAATCGGAGAATATGAAAAAAAAAATAAGAACAAGTCTAGTATCTTTTTATACCAAGCATACCATGAAGCTAGAATAAAAAAATAAGAATTAAAGTGGTCTAGGGAAATGTAACATAATATATTCCTGAAGAGATTGGCAAATGAGCCATTCGTCTAGTTACCGAAAAAGTACAGGAAATTCGGAATTCACTGAAAAGGAAATAAAATGCAGTTTTCGAAAGGGCTGACATGCGGAGCAGGACGCGATGGAATGCTTTTTGCACACACGATCTCGAATAGACTGCTGGATGGTTGTTGGACTCTTGACAGGTCACAACCTAATGGTATGAGATCCAGATGGGATTAAGTAACGACGATAAATGGAGAAAGTGTAGATAAGTAAGCAAGAGAGGAGGAACACCTCATATGACTATGTCCAGCAAGGGACTAGAAGAAGTATCAAAATTGGATATCAAGTAACTCTCAAAGTTCGCAAAAATCGTTGACGTTCTGCATATTGAATAGTTTACCTCACAAAATCTCAGACTCTATATACAAGTATACTGGATTTACTTATTAAATTTATAAAAATGATATAAAGAGCTATGTAGAGTCCAGAGAAAAGGCTTAGGATAGAAAATTTATTTTGAGAATATGAAAAATTGAATCGTAGTGTATATTTTTTGGAATCATACTTTTTGAAAGGGTTCGACAGAATTCGGTACTTCTGGGAATTAAAGTTTTAAGTGAATTGGTGTGATAGTCCCCGAATACCATTGTCGCCCGATTTGAGGTGAATGTATTATACTAACGGGTGATCCAAGTAGAGATACTTTCTTCAATAGCCTTTTTTGACACATCACGCATGAGTCGTGTGGAGCTGTTGTGACCCAGCATTCATTGTTGGATCCAGAACGCAGTGAAGAAAATATAGCAGCCGTAGCTGAGAGTGTACATACACGAAGGCCGTGGAGAGTCGACTCGGCGCCGTTCGCAGCAACTCGGACTGACGAATGGAGATCCTAAATTGAAAGTGTATAAAATACAGCTTGTGCAAGAACTCAAGCCGCTCGACCTTCCCAAGCGTCACAACGATTAGACCTTTCGGCGGAATGGGTATTTAAACAAGTAAAATTGCCGCGTATGGGACGAAGTGCAACCTAAAGAAATTCAAGGAAAAAAAACGGATTGTTGTGATTTGTGGGCCGATAGAATCATTGGTCAATATTTCTTCAAAAATAATGGCGGTGAGAACGTAACCGCCATTAACGGATCGGTACCGCGGCATGATAACTGACATTTGATGCCTGAAATTGAAGCCCGTTTTATCAAGATGGTGCCACTTCCCACACATCGCATTAATCAATGGATTTATTGAGAGAACACTTTGGTGAGAAGATAATTTCCCGTTTTGGGCCGTTCGATTGGCAATCAAGATCGTGTGATATGACACCGTTAGACTATTTTCTTCTATGTAAAGCTTCAAGTCTATGCGAACAAGCCAGTTACCAGTCGAAATGCTTCAACTAGTCTTCGAAAATCGGACTCAACGAATGGACCATCTGAGACGTAGCCGCGGTCAATATTTGAAATACAATCTTCAAAACATAAAATAAAATTTCTGTGTAGGGAACCTAGAAACAGATCACCATTTACTACAAATGAAGTTCTCCAAGGAGAAAGTCAAAAGGTTATGGCTTTAAATCCAGAGCAATTATACATCAGATAAGAAAGGGGACGTTCAAGTAGCGGTATACTCTTTGAAGGTGGGAATCAGCAGCTCATAATTTATAGACCAGTATCGACATCTTTCAGGCAGAAGCAAAGAAGGAAGTAGAATTAAGGATCTCTGTAACGGCAACTGAAACTAATATGGAAATATTGTAAAGTCACTAAAGGACGAAAAAGCTGAACCAACTTAGAAACTTCAAGAGATATTGTGGTTATAGTATGACACTAGTACCGTTAAACTCGGTAACTTTTGAATTATCAAAAAATTAAAAAACTAATCAATAGCGAAGTAGTAGATTATGGACCAAATACGGAGTACCACACTTCATTTCATATACATATTTTACAAGCTTGTAAATAAATATGTAAAAGCTTTGGAGTCATTATACAAAAATAACGGTTAAAATGATACATATTTCTACAACGAACCAGTTCTTCCATTTATTATCATTTATTATTGCATAATTATAGCACCAAGGGCTGCCTGCTTGTTAACGAGCAGTAGGCCTTGTTCCGGCAGCAAAATCATCAGCTCGAGCATAACGTTCTGTGTGTAATGCAATCCGTCAAAAGCAGTTTAATAGATACCGTTCAGCTGTTTTTTAATGTATGCATGCAAACATATACTTAAATATACACACATACAAACATAACTTATAAACTTATATGCGTTTTAGGCCTGAATATTCAGTTTTCTTCAATAGACGTTGAATTTTCAGTGCTTCAAGGTCAATATAAACAGTTGGTCTGCATTGTTGTTGGATTCGTTGACTTTATTGGTGCTTTGTCTTTTGTGTGTCTTTATGCTCTAATGCAGTTTGGTCGGATTTTGTTTTATTTGAATTTTTTTTCGGCCACGCTGCCTACATACATACGTATGTATAAGGCCTGCCTCCAACGCTGGCCTCGAACCACGGCACGTGTAACTGCAAATGCTGCCGCTGCATTAATGATGAATGCTGACCTTTCCCTTCGTTTTCCAGTTTCTTAGCTTTTTTATGCATTTATTTCAGTTATAATTTAATATTTCTTTGCTTTTGTAATTTTCGTGATTTTTCTTTTATCAAACTGAGGTTGATGTTGAAGAGCAGCACGTGAAGTTACAAGTTTTGTTTGCTTCTTCTTCTTGTTTTCTTTAAGTTATTCACTCGCTCTTTGTATGCATGTATTTTGAAGGTTAAGGGCACTCTAAAAATGCATTTGAAATGAGGCATAACTTTGTTGAGTTAATTTTTATAAGTATTTCGATTTCATTGTGTAGGGGTCAAGCTTTCGAGTGGAAATAGGTCAATTGAAAAGTGTACATCAAAAGTACCGGAAAACTAATACAAATTATAGCGAAGGTTATTGAACCGCTTTATTAATTATAAAAAGGAAGTAAATTACAACTTTTGTAATTTTATTAATAGAAACGGATGTATCAAAATTAGACATTTCATGGGAAGAGAATAAAAAAAAAATAAGTTTTTCAATATATTTTATAAAATTTTCGCATTTCAAGAGCATGGAATAGAGTTGTACATTGACAAAGAGACTCTCTAACGATTCTTTAGATATGGAAGTGGATGCAGAAGTTTGAAGAAACAGGCAAATGGGAAATAAAAAGAAATGATGTTTTTTGCGTTTTAAAAGGTTGTCTGTACCTTTAAAAATAACATAATAATATTTTCAATCGATAACTACAATAACTAGCTTTTCAGTTACTTAGTTTTTGCTTCAGTCATTACTCGGAGGTAAATGAGCCGATCACAAATAAATTTCTACGTAGTTCTTCATACAATGATCCACTAGTTTTATGATCTGATCAGACCCTATAAATTAGATATAGCGTGATGCGCTGAGTCGATTTAGCCATGTTTGTCTGACCGTCCGTCTACATATGCGTGAACTAGTCCCTCAGCTTCTGAGATATCGATCTGAAATTTTGCGGAGGTCGTTTCCTTCTCAAGAAGATGCTTATTTGTCGTTACCACTTATATCCTACCTAGTATACAAAGTGAACGGTAGAAACCAAGTTCTGTATGGGACTAATTTTTATTTGACGAGATCTCTTAACGAAATTTGGTACTTGTTAGGCTTTTACATTAGGTGTACCCCTTAAGAGATCAGATAATCTATTAAAATAAATTTTCTTTTTGATCGAAAGCGCTATAGATTTTAAATGTCGAAAAACCAGGCAGAATGAGACTGACAGAATAAAAAGACTGCAGGAAATGTCTAGAGCAAAGCACCAGGGAAACAATCGAGTATCTCTTGTGCACTTGTCCCACATTGGCAAGACTATGCTGTAACCATTTGGGGCCCTACGGTATAATACACTAAAGGAGATATCTATAGAGAGGCCGCAGAGTCTGTTAAAATTCGCGTCAAGTGCAGGAATCCTAGAGGATGACTACTCCCCATGTACCTAGTAACTGCACTCCATCTGGTATCACAAAGACCAAAACTTATTAACCTACCTAACCTAACCTAAATAGGGCCCATTAGCATGATATATTGTCATACAAGTTTTAATCTCTTATTAAATTAGGAATGTACGGATGGTAAAATTTGTATTTACTGGCATAAATCAATGTTTTTAGAACCAAATTTTAACTACGATGGCACATTTTAAAGGAAGTCATCGATATTTATAGAATAAAATTACTGAGCTTTAATGCTACATGAAAGTAAATGGAGATTAAACAGGGTTTATACGGAAAGTAATAGGACTGATTTTCTTCCGCCGCGACTGTACTTCAGAGCCGACTGGATTCGGTAGAAGGCCTTCCTAACTAACGAACGAGCGGCTGGGCAGTTGTCTCTGGGCACCTGGAGAGTCAGGACAAACATTTTCGCGCGACGTGTTTCTATGAGTGGTACAAGCCGATGCAGCGTTCGTTAGAGCAGATGCTGGGAGACCTACGACATCGACAAACACCGACAATGTGACTCGTGTGCGCAAAGTTTTGAATTCAGACCGTATACTAAATATTCGTTTAATTGCTTAGATGGTAAATTTATAAAAAAATCTGTGGTTAATGGCATAGTGACAGAGCACTTGAACATGCGCGAAGATGGTCCCAAAAGTGCTCACTGCCAAGAAAAATCTTGTAAACAGCTATCTAACCAAGGCCCGACATCCCAACGCTTCCGCAGCCGCCCTATAGCCCAGATGTGTCCCCACGGACTTTTTTTGTTTCTTTGTCGATGGGAGGCAAGCATTTTGAGATGACAGAGAGGATCCACGCAGCGTGCACCTCGGCTCTCAAGACTATTCCGGAGAATGCCTTCCGTGACGCCTTCAATACTTGGAAATCACGCTGGCAGCGCTGCATCAAGCCTATTTTAAAAGTTTTTTAAAGAATTGTAACGATTGGTTCAATAAATTTTCTTAAATCGAGTCAGTCCTATTACTTTCCAGACAAACCCTGTATATAACTTATATGTATTTATGGCTTACTGCGCTATGAATGGCTGAAAAAATAGATTGCGTCTTACTAAGGATCACAAGGTTTTTAGGCCGCTCAAAAAGTGAAATATATCTTTCTGAAAAGCGGTTACCAATCAGTTATTATACCCTCAACATTATCAACGCGCGAAATAGCAACTCATCGCCTTGACAACTGCTACTAGCTTATCTATATATTGGACTAATCTGATGGTGATTTCTATGTAATCATATACTACAAAAACCAACAGTTATATTATATATTAATATATGTACATATGTATGGATATGCTCAAAAAAATACAGTAATATGCATGAGCTCATACAATTACTCTTACAAAAAATATTGTAAACGCGTTATCAAGTGTCAGACTACTAACATTTTTTATAAATATTAAGCTAATATACAAATATACATAGGCCTAGCTATGTTTGAATATATATGTATGTAAGAGTACCTATAAAGCGGGTGTTCACATATGTATGTATGTTTGACTTTATGCACATCTAAATTATATACTCACAGCTGTACTATATAGGTGTGTATGTATTTCAGAATTATCAGTAGCCACTAACTGAAATAACGAAATATGCGTGCATATCGTGATAATAATTTTTCTATTGTGTTTTATTTTCATGCGTTCGCGGCATTTGTAATCACTCATTTTGTCACGTATGTGGATTTGGCGAAAAGGCAAAGCAAAATGTAATGTAATGAAACAAAAAGTGTATATTTTCACACACACATATATATAAATACAAGTACATATATATGCGAACGCACATGCTTACAGCAACGCAAACAAACGTCACCAACTTCATACAACAACACAAACAACAGGTGATAATGAAAAATATAAAAAATTGCCGTGCGATAACGCAACAGACGATGAAAAAGTGTCATAATATTACAACAAACATTACGAACAACAACAATAAATAACAACGTAGCAGAATATGTACATACATACATATAAATAATAATGCCACCGCTGTGAGCGCGTACTTAACAAGTGCTGCAGACAGCAACAACAGCAAGTAAAAGCCGAAATGAAGTGATTTATGACTGTGTGCGTGTGTGTGTTGCAAAGGTGCGTAAGGGCACGCACCCAGCGTGAATGCAGGTTGTGTGCATACCTTCGAATGTGTTTGTATGTATGTATGTTTTCATAAAATATATGTAAGCCCACCCATGCATATTTCGGATTCACGCACATTTCTACCTATTCCACTCGTTAATATGACTACAAACATGTGTAACTTTATAACCATATATGTATGTAAGTGCGTTTGCGAAAAATGGTTGGTGACATACAATTTAATTACAATGTTCCAAAAATTTGAATGGCATAACTATTCATAAAATCATGCCTTGTGCACATTTATGTATATTTAGATATATATTATACATAAAGTATGTGTGTACATAAGTATTAATATTATGTGAGCTGTGTGGGTAGCTAAGGTATTCTAGTGAAAACACCCACATGAGTACTCAAGTAAATGGAATTTGTTATGTGCCATATGAGTTATGGCAAATATGGTACTTAGAATTAAATATATTTGGACATATTCATATACATACATATACATACATACATACAAATACGAAAATATTTTTTTTTGCATGCGAGATCATCACAAAAAAAATAAATATATTTATATATTATATATATGTACTATTAATTTTTTCAGCCCCGTCATGGAATTTCCTTGAAAATACCCTAAAAAAATTCCCTGAAAATTTTAGCTTTTAATATTAACATTAACAACTGGACCAAGGCCTATAAAAATTTACCATAGAAAATACACTACAATCGTGAGTTTTTATCTCTATATTCCTGCAGACCGAAGGTATTTTATGGCATCGGTTTGACTTTAGACGCGTATTTCTCAGAATTGCTCACTCTATAAAAGTGCCCAGTGCAACAAAGTCGTAACTCACACCGGCGAGGTAGTACGGGGATCTAAGCCCGATTTTTCCAAGAATTTTGCGTTTTTTTGTATATATCTCGTAAATGACAGGAGCTATATAAAAAATGTACATAACAAATTTGTAGGAAATTTTATTTGCTATAAAAAAGGTTCGAGTCCAAAATAGCTATCATTTATACTTCTCGAGATATTCGGCTTTTTAAGTAAGGCTCTATAGAATTTTTATAGATGGTATGTAGTTATTAAAAAATTTATGAAAATTACATACAGCCTTACTTAAAAAGCTGAATAGCATCAATTTAGGAAGACCCAAATAAGTCTCTCACAAGTCGTTCTCAAGCGTTTGGCAACTGATTTCGTTGTGGTGAATTTTGCAATAAGATCAAGATCAAATTGACGCAAGAGCCGCTTGACCGTTGAGCAACAACTTAAAAATGATCCGGTGGCGTCATTGGGCTGTACGTCTTCGGTGATGATCAAGACCGGCACGTTACTGTTAATGGGAATCGCTACCACTCAATGATAACCGAATATTTTTGGCCTGAATTCGAATGATATGGACTTGGACAATATGTAGTTCCAACAGGACGTCGCTACAAGCCAAACAGCGAATGTCACAATCGATTAATTGAAAACCAAGTTTGGTGAACGTGTTATCTCACGAAATGTCCCAGTCAACTGGCCGCCTCGGTCGTGCGATTTGACGCCGTTAGACTATTTCCTATGGGGCTACGTCTAGTCTATGGTCTATGTTAACAAGCTAGCGACGATTGATAAACTTCGTGCCAATATCAAACGTGAAATTGCAGCGGTATCGGGCGATTTATGCTTGAAAACCGTGGGAAATTGGGTTCAGCGTCTAACCTAGTGCAAACGTGCACGTGGTAGCCATGCAAAAAAGTCGAGTTCCATACATAATCGCATCGAATATGAAACTTTTGTAGAGCTCTTATTGAAAAACACATTACATATATAATATTATGTACATAATAGCGGGTCGATATTTTTACTATAAAATCGCATATGCAGAAAACGTTCTACTTACCATTCTGAACCAATTTATCTAAGAGACTATGGGTCTAAAACCGGTTCCGAAACTGAGAAACATTTATAAATCCCTTTAAAAAAGCATGCCACACTATTTTTAGATTTCAGCTTTTCATTTAACATTATTTCATTATTGAAGCAAACAAGAACGTCGTCAACTTTCCATTTCACTTCCTTTTTAGCACCACCAGTTTATATCGTTGGCAATAAATTGACAAAATTTCTTCATTAGGCCAATGATTTAATATAATGACATATACATAAGTGCATCGGTCAATACATGCCCAATATATTGAGTTCTCAGTGAGAAATATATTAAGATTTGACAACAAAAAGCATGAATTAAATAAGATAATTTCAAAGAGGTCAAAAAATATACATAGAACTGCTTGCTCTTATTTTTGAGCATTAAGATTTGCAGAATGTGAGAAAAATATTTCACTAAGTGAAGAATATATCAAATAAAGCACCAGCCTTCTTGAAATTATTTTCAGACGCTGGAGTACACTATTTTCTTCCCACAACTACATATGTACCATGTTCGCTCAGATTTAATTCAAATTTTCATCTACTGCAGTATTATTTGAATTTTTGCTAAAATTTAATTAAAATTTTATTTTCGAAATTTCGAAAAATTATGTTGAAAAATGTGTGTGGAATAAATAATTTAAATTTGTTTTAAATATTATTTGAAATATTTTAAACACTTACCCCATTCGTAATTGAGCTGTAATAAAATAAAAAAATATATCAAATTACACATTAAATAAAAATATTTTTAATATAAATAATGTAATGGAATATGGAAAATATATGAAAAAATTATTAGCTGAATTATTGCATTGGAGTTTAAGTATCTCATAAAAATTCACATTTCCACACACAATTGAATTCCATACGGTAATTATATAATTTAATTAGACTATTATTTATTTAGTCATAATATTTCATGAAACTTTACAAAATATAAGCTAAATAACTCTCATAAAATACAATCGCTCACTTTTCATACACATTTATGCTCGTATCTTAGCAATATGTCTAAATAAAAAATTTGATTTGATTTCTTTCTGACGTTATTTGCTTATTATTTTGCGTGTGGAAATTTCTACAGGACAAGGTTGGGGCTACTGGGCGTATGAGTAATGTTGGAGTAACAGTAGCTGCGATAAATGATGTTATCAGGCGTAATTAAATTATTTCATTATTATTTGGACATATTCACGCTTTCGCTTTCACGATAGCACAACTGCATGAAAATGAGGGTTGAATAATTCTGTACCACTAAGGAAACGTAAGAAACATATTTCAAAACAAGAAAGAAGAACTAAGTGAGGTTGTAAGCCAACATTTCATGTTCTGGCTACTTGCAAGGATTAAAGCCGGGCAAGTACTTTCAGGTACATAAGGCTTGCTAGTTATGTATATATGTCGAGTTTTCACCCCAATTCATTCACTCTAAGTAGAACTATGAACCGTTTTAAGACAAACACGATCTCTCCATTTTATTAAGATAACTTACATATTGGCTGTTGTATGCGGTACAAAGGCACCCGGAAGTTTGAAAGTTTATATTTAGTATATGAGGCCTAAGCGAAGTATTAAACCGTTTCAACCTATTTTTGATACTGAGTTTCAATTAAATATCGCACACATTGACAGTTTTGGTTCTATTTAAACAATTTTTGGTCTAAATTATAAAACCGTCACAGGTGCATTTCTTGTAACTAAAATGGATATAAAAAAATATTTATCTTGATTTTCATAAGGTGGGATTGGCAGTTTAATGCTATTTAGTCCAATCTGCATAATATTTTCGGAGATTGTAGGCTTTCTTTGGGCAATAATCCATTCCAAATTTTGGGAAGAAATTTTTTTGAATAAAGAACTTTTCTATATAAGAACTTGAATCTGAACGACGAGTTTGTATGTTATTATGGTGCGATCTGGACAATTTGTTCGGAGATTGTGACGCTGCCGTGGACAATAATCTATGCCAAATTTTGGAAAAAAAATCTTGTCAAATAAAAAAGTTTTCCATGCAAGGAATTTTTTTTAATTGATCTGTTTGAATGACAGAAACATGCTATAGTGGTCCAATATGGTTCATTCCAAAAGCTGCTTGTGAAGAAAAGGGCTATATCACAAGCACCGAGGGACCATCTCGCGTATATACAGATGTATGGGCATGGCTTAGTCGACTCAGCTCCGTCACATTAATCAAGACGTTTTCTTCTTGGTGTTACCAACTACGAAACAATCTTAATATACCCTATACAGGTTACAAAAATAATAGAAATGTCAAGCTAATAATATGCTTTTAAAATCAGTTTAAGTTTTAGTAAAATATTGACTAAAGAAGTGAATCAATTTTTAGTTAAATAAAACTTTTTTAAAAATATATTATTTCCTTGACATTTTATTACTACGAGAACCATTACTAATAGAAAAATTATTATCAGTATTTTCAGAGTAAAGCTGCTCGTAAATATTTATAAACAAATACATACATATAGGCAAACACATAAGTGTTTTTTGTTTCAATGTGTATGCATTTCTTGTAATAACTAGTTCCGTATCAGGAAATATAGAAATCAATGAGAACAAAACACGTAAATACAAACGAACTTTAAAATGCGAATACATACATATATATATACACATAAGCACACTTGAGCACATAAAAGTTGGAAGCACGAGACCCTAAAACACACACATACAAATATACAAACATGTGTAAATACAAAGTTGTAATTCAAAACGAGCAATAAAGAAATAAGCGAATAAATGTGTTCGATGAAAATAATTTTCAGGGCTGAATGATAAGTATAATTGTATACATATACATATATACGTGTATATATAAGTACATAACTGCTCGGCTGACTGACCGAATACTATGCGCTCAAACGTTCGTCAGTCCAATTGACCAGTGAAAAGTTGTACATACTTCATTTGTGCGCTGCGCCAACACGTTCGGCAACTACATTGATAGAGTCGTACCTGCATACACACATACTCACATGGCGCGGAGGTGCGTATGAGTGCTTTTTATGCTTTGAATGGCAACGATTGCTGCGTGTTAAGGGCCATAAGTATTGTTGTTGCATTGAGTTAAGTATATATGCCTATGTATAGGTACGTACAGATGTATGTAGCTATTTATCACTGTAAAATCTTACATATGTATATGCCTTCGTATGTGTGCATATTTAATAAAAGCGCTTATTATCGGTGCTATTGTTGTTGGTGCGTTTTTCTGCTAACATGTTAATTGTTGCTGTTACATTGCGGCGATCAAGGTTAACATAAAACAACAACAACCAATTATAACAACTGTGAAAACATTTTTTTTGTTTGATAGCGAACGCAGCATTCATTATAAAAAGCTCAAAAATTGGTGTGTTGTTGTAGCAGCGACAAAATTATTTTGACAGTTGTGTCGCTTTGTTGAGACTGTTGAGTGTTTTTTTTTTGTTTTTTTTCTTCTAGGGCTGCACTTCGGTTTGAGAGTGAACATTTCACGCACAATGAGAAAAATTAAACAAAATAGTAAAAAGTGTAGTAGAAAATTACTAGATTTTGTATAAAGTACATTTATATATCTGCTACTATTTATGTACATATATGTATATATATTATATTACCAGCTTAATTTTTGTTTATATTTCCATTTTTATAATTAAATATGAATTAAACCGTTGTTGTTGGAATTTTAAGTGAACACTTTACTGCGCCGCAGCTTACACACACATAAATAAATTTACATACATGTCTGTATGTATGCACTTTGAATAATTATACGCCACTGCACATGATTGCCTTTTCAGCATATTTGTAGTACCCCCACCCACTTTTTGTATGAATTTATTTACCATCTTTACATTGTCGTTGAAATTGAAGGGCTCGTAATCAGTCGTTGAACAGGAAATATTAAAGGTCATCACGTGTTCTGTTACTTGCCATGCATGTCAATATATGTTCACTTGTATGTATGTGCGTGCATAATATACAAGTAAGTGTTGATATATTGGGTGATTGCTAGTAATTTTGTAATTTGACGTTTGATTGATTTTACTGCAAGGTACTTACTGGGAATTTATACATGTGGCTATATACATACATATATGAATATTTAGTATGTATGTATATGATTATTATTAAAAACATTATAATATTTTTTCAAACATGTTTAAAGGCACAATTAGGGCGAAAAGTCAAAACTTAATTTATTAGCTTGACATATTAATCGGGCATAAATAATCCAATCGATACCCGATTTCTTTTGTATTTCTATATATAGTTCTCCATACAATGAGCTATCACTTTTTTTAACTAAACAAATACTCAATTTTTGACGGACTAAAACCCAAAATTTTTTTTAAAAATTTAAGATTTTTCTTGATATCTAGATATCTTCTAATGAAATTTGTTAGATACCACCCATGAGGAAAGTTACAATCACTGCAGCTACATCGTCGGAGATCAAAAAAAAAACACCCTAATATAGCTGTCATATAAAGCGATTAAAATAGAATAAAGGTATTTTTGTACCATTTTGTGCACCTGTGGACGGTATTATTAAAAATAGAATCGGTGCAGCGGTACATCAGTACTACCATGAGCAAAAAATATTAAGTCTTTATTCATAATTATAAAACTCTTTATTTATTCTTCAATATCTATGTTAAAAAAGTCTTACTATTTTTTGCCCCACAGTAGTATTTTTCCACTTTTATTTAAAAAATATCAAAATTTTTGAAATAATTATGTTATATACACAAGCCTATAGCAAATATGATCCATTTTTTCATTATAATAGTCGCCAAATGTATAATTACAAATATTTTGAATACAAAAACCTGGTAGAGCTCTTAACTAACGAAAATAAGGACAAATTTGTGTACTTATGTACATATGTATATATATACATAAATACAGTAAATTGCAAACTACACGCACCTATGTACTACTTAATGGGTCGGAGCGCATTCAGACAAAAGTTGCGCGTTTTTACGCTGCAAATAGAAATCAGTTGAATAAATAATGCGTGTCGCATTTTCAACGCTTCCACACAGTGTTTGAACAGATTTTTTCGCTTTTATTTACTTTACTGTCGCAAATATGTATGTATGCACTATTAATATTTGGTTAGCTGCGTGCGTGCAACAACAATAATTATTATGTTATGGAAAAATAAAAACAAAAAACGAACAGCAACAACAACAACACATTGAAAAAGGCATTGAATTGTGCGTGAGTTGGCAACCGACTGATTTATGGCTGCTGTTGCTACTGCTGCAACAGTCAAGAGCAAAATTATATGCACAACAATAGACAAAATGTTAACGCGCCGACAAACAAAGGCGCTGCTTAGTCAGCGATGCGGTAATGAAAAAAAGTGCGAAGCGATGCCAAAAAAAAAAACAAAAACAAAGTTAAATAGCCAAATATATATACATACATATATGTATATAATATATGTATTATACAGGTATACAAAAATTATATATACACATGTACATTAAGATATAACAGATATATACATATACATATCTACAAAGTGGAAGAGTTTAAAAAACCGCATTGTCACCCGCAAACTTCAAGCTGCTAATAGCAGCGGTAGCGCGTTGCCAAACGCACTTCCAACAGCTTGAACGCCGAAATAACGCACTTCTGAACCGCACATCGCCCCACCTACAGCGTCTCGGCAACTTCATCAGCGCCAACTATCGGTGCGTTAGCTGCGTGTGCGCAGAGCCCTGAACATAACCTTGAAATTTAGTCGCCGTTGACTTTAAAATTTTGTTAGTTCATTTGAATAAACTCACACACACATGTATATAAGTATATTTGTATGTGTATGTATGCAAGTAAGCGTATAAATAGGCAAATTGTGTGCGCTTACGCATGTTTGGCTGTGTGTGTGTGCGCGCGCCTAATATATCAGTTGAAAATGAAATTTTATGCTGCGCCGCTTGGCATATTATGCGTTCAGTGCGTTTTTGTTCCATTTTTAGCGCCCATAAAAAAGCTGCTTTGCCATTTAAATAACCAACTCATAGAGAAGTTGAAGCGAAAAACGCAGAAAAAAGCAATAGAGGAAGCAAAAGTGAAATAAGCAAATAAAATATCTGCATATAAGTATGTGTTTGGGCATATAAAAATATATATGAATATATTACATATATGTACATATATATATTAAATGCGTTCATGTAGTTTAACAACTAAATTATATACTAATATGTGCTAGGCATTATTATTTATGCAATAGTATGCGTGCCGGGAGCTAAATATAGAAAAAGAGCGCTGCAAAAATTTACAAGCAAATCTCAAAATCTTTTAGCGATAGAAAAAAGCACGCTTATATAGTATACTCTAGCTAGTATTTTGTTGTATAATAATCATATATAGTTTATTCTACCTTTATTCGACAATCACTAAAGTCCGGCATCACTGATGAGTAATTAATTTGTTTTTTTTTTTACTGATCAGAATGGGCCGATTTGAGCTTCTATGGACCGTGGAGATTTTCTGTTGGCTACTCGGGTGGAGTGGTGAAACTAAGTGCAGATTGCACAGCCGTAGAGACTAAGGTCGCAGTAGTGCCACGTAACTCATGGTCCACTTCCTGTGTGTCTTAAGGCCTGAGCAGATCTTAAGATGACTCCATCCCTTGCATGTATTACAGCTGGCCGTGGAGTGGAGTTTGGATGGAGCCTTTTGGCGCTAACGCAGCAGAAGAATTCCTCCGGGCTCGGGTTGAACTCAATGCCAGCACGAGTCAAGAGGATACGGAGCAATCTTGCTGCAAGACATTGCTGTAGTGACGACAAGCTTAAACTAAGACATATCGATCTAAACGGGGCTAGATCTCCGAATAAACAGCCCTTGGTCGGATAAAATCTGGGTACATTCCGGTGCTTAGAACCAGTTGTTGTCGGTATTGTGCGTTTTTGTTCAGTATCCAGACTGTAACAGGTAAAACTCCGACTTATCCAGAATAGACCACGACATACCTAATGATGTCCAGCGTGCAATGAGTCTCCACATGACATTCGCCACCTCTTTGCATGTCCCGCTAACACTACTCATCTGACACCCTTTTCTCTTTGGTCCGACAACGTCGAACGGCTCATTGCTTGAGCCTACCGTTAGATAACGTCGACGACAACTTATCTAATCCTTACTATTCTAAAGCAGATTAGGTACCCGTTACAACAACAAAAACAGTGATTAACATGCAATAGTTTTAATGTCTTTCCGTGTGGACGATAACTTCAGATACATATATTGAAATACAGTAACTTGCTCCACGTCGTTCTTGGTCTCTAACGGGCCAACGGTGTAATCTGGCTATTGTTACGTCCACAAAAAACCGAATATCTATAAAGTGCCTGAACTAAATCACAAATTACATCTCCCAACACTGGTTCGAATTATCAACTCGTCGTTGTTTTTGGTTAAAAGTGAGCTCACGCGGCACCGACTTTGGACAGAGCTTTCTCAAACCCAAATATTAATGAATGATATGATGTACACGTTCCGTGGATATCTTTAGTGTGCCTGCTATCCCGAAAAAACTTCACTTTAGGGTCTTCCAAAATTATTTTGTAAACTTTTTTGAAGTCTTCGTCGGAAATAACCTCTTTTGGTTTAGGCATCTTCTGCGTTCACCGTTTAAAGTGCTCATTTATCCATGTGTAAGCATAGCATAACAATCCTTGATGGTTGACTTTTTTTGGGGCAGTGTTCGGTAAGTCGACAATAAGCCAAGTTTTTGCTGCGACTGTATTTTTCCCCTTCGAAATATGATATTTTATCAACACCCGAAATTCCTTTTTATACATTTTTTCGCAATAACAAAAGTTGCTTCCCTTAAAATGATATCAATTCACAAACTTGAAAGTTAGGGCTAACTAAAAATAATATAAATTTAATTCTAATAGCGCCATAAATATTCGAACTCGGACTACATATAAATTTTTAAACCCCCAGATACCGAATATGTGAAATCAGTACCAGCATAAATCTAACTTTCTATTATCGAAAATATCGCGAAATCTTTGAGATGACTCATATTAATGAAATTCGGAATGAATGTTTTCTTGGTAATAAATAAAGTGCCCTTTGGATGAAAAATCCCCTAATCCCTAATACAAAAATTCTTGAATATGCGGAAACTACTACTAAGCCCTTATAGTTGCAATAATAAAAATAAAATTGTTGAAGTTGTTGAAGAGAAGCGCAATATTTTCTTGACCTTCCCACTTGAAGCTCATTACACGACGCAGCAGTTTACTTATAGTCAGTTTTCGCACAATGCCTTTGGCTTATTAGGGCCTTTAGTCCGCCATTCTACAAAAAGAACACGAAACACATAAAAAAACGAATTAAGTGAATTGATGAAGCGCAGAAGAGGCGCCGGAGCGGTGTAGAATGCAGAATGCGTATACGCACACACACACACACGCTGAACAAGTCCCAATCGACGCACGACTAAGGGCAGGCAAGCAACTTCATCAAGCACGATCGCATTTCAAGTGCCGAAGCTGAACAAATAAGCTAAAGCAATTTCAACGAAAAACAAGAAAAAATACAAAAATAAATAAGTAAAAGAAAAAACGAATTTAAAGTCACAAGTGAGATCAGCAGCACAGCAACAAGCCGACGCAGTTAAGTTTTCTGCGTTTTGGGCGCAATTTAAAATGCGTAAGGTCAGTGGTGCGGAGGGGTAAGAGTTATACCTACACACATACATACATATCAAACGCTGTACGCATAAAATAACTGACTGACAATGACTTGGTCTAACATAACCGGTAATGAATTGGTTAGCGTCTGCCTGAAGCTGCAAAATGGCTACAATTGCTTTGGAAGTGGCGGCCGAGTGGCAAAAATGAATAGGCGCTTAAAATAACAATAACAATAACAAAAAACAGAAAAAACACGAAATACATAAATTAAGCAAAGCTTCATAAAGAAAAAATATTTATTACTAATAAACGCACTTTTCTAAGCTGCCAAGTAGGCCCATAGGCTGCCTGTCTGGCTAAATTAGTGTCTAAAGCAAAGCTGTTCAAACACACTTCCGCATTTGGCGTACGAAATGCGTTGAAATAACACGGCAATAAAAAAACACAAAAAATACTGAACAGTGAAATAATAATCGAGAAAATAATCGAGAAAATTTGTTTCTCACTTCCCTCTTGAGCATATTTCGTTTTAATTATTAATTAAGAGCAAATTAATTGCATACATTTGTTTATTAATTTATAACATAAAATTAAGGTGGGTTATGATATTTTATATTTATTTAATGGCTTTTTGAAAAATAAAATACATTTTTTTGATTGGGCTCAGAAATTTAGAGATTTTATGAGAACAGTGAAATCTTTTTCATAGTTAGAAAAAAATCAATAAAAATTATATTGATTTAAATTCAAATTGACCATCACCACGACAATATTAAAAATTAATAAAGTATTTATTATAATTTTATACTCTTGCAACTTCTAAAGGGCCTGTACGATGCCCACGATTGCGGCAGAAATTTTGATCCAAAACAAAAATTTCAAAAATATTATTAATCTGTGGGAAAGCCGCTATGGAAGCTTTTTTTTGAAACTTGACAAAATGGTGGCGGTTTTAACAAAAAGTATCGAATTTAGCCTTTTCTTTGACAGTTTTTTTGTAGAAAAAAATAAGAAGATTTCAAACAAAAAAAAAAAAAAGCTTTTATAGCGCGATAGCGAATGACGTTAAAAATGTTCTCTCCAAATCGGAACACTAGATATATTCCTTTGAGAGTGGAAACCGTTTTGAAAAACATCATTCTGAGAAAAGCGCGATTAAATATTGGAGTCGCTATGTTCCCCACTCTGTTCCCTTTCTGCAAAAAACGCTCTAGCGAACGTAATAACTTGAATTTCGATTTAAAAATTTGAGAGAATATGTATTACAGTGTATACTATCCGATAATGCAACAAAAAAAAATTGATTTTTTTGAAAATTTCCCACTGAAACGATCCCTTAAGATAACCCACATTATTATGGGCAAAAAATAGTAAGACTTTTTAACTTAAATTTCGCGGGTAAACCCATTCGTCGAAATACCTTTTTTCTAGGTGCGTTTGACTATCAGTGACATCTGTGCCAAATATTACAACAAAATAATTATTAGTGTTTAGTATACCTTGACTTTCTGGCCCTAAAAATAAGGAAATCACACGATTGGTGAAATGTACCAATTTTTTGTCATTTATATGTACAGATCGTGTGACAGCCAGAAAATATTTGGCATAAGGCAAATTAACAAAATTTTTGTGCAGATAGACCGATAAAATACGGCTCTGTTGTACCAATCATGTGAACTGTTGTACAAATCAAGTAAATACAAAAAATGGACAAATGTACCGATAATTTTATCTGCCACTGCGGGACCAATCACAGTGGCAAATCATTTCAAATAAAGCCAAAATTATGTTTTTTTTATTTTTATTATCCTAGGAATACTTTACACCTGGCTGGAATTTCATTATTTACTGTTTGGAAACTCTATGATTATTAAACTAATAATAATAAATAATTATTAAACTTGGCAGCACTGATATCTGCAAAAACAATTGATGCACCACTGCTCTTTATTCCATTTGTCCGTTATTAAACAAGTCACTACATCTATTGGTGAGTATAAATATTTATGATATGTTTATATAAGTTAGTGGATCGACCCTCATCTCAACTCCCCTAAAGGCATCATTGAATCCGCTCGTGTCTTTTTCTTCATTATTACCATTCATAATCTAATTACGCTTAGCTGTAGTAATTCTAAAAGAAAATCATATATGTAAATGACACCCTACAACAACAATTAGCAATTGATACTGCCCGAACATTTATTGCGGATGACCTTCATTGAAAAGGTATGATAATGGTTGTGGTAAAGGCAATCTCAGTGTGTTATTGTCCAAAGCTTTCTGAAATGTGGACTTTCCAAAAACGCCGCCGTCCGAAACTCTGCCATTGCACCCGACATCAATATATATAAATCGGTAGTCCGCATCCGCAATGGCCATAAGTACAATACTATTAGTACCTTTATAATTATAAAAGGTACTTCCGGACCGCGGCGGAGCCTTCATCACAATGTGTTTCCCGTCAACTGCGCCTATACAATGGGGAAAATTCCATTTATCACTAAATTTTTGGGCAATGTCAATCCACATCTGTTCGTTGTTTGGAACCTTGCAAATGTGTAATGTGATATCAATTTATATTTTTGATGTGATTATGTATAGCTACCTTTAAGTATTCATTTTTCAAAGCTTTGTAAATTGCATCGCAAACCTCCGGCACAAATATAGATATTGTATTCGGCGCAATGCGAAAGTCAACAGATAAACTTTTGAAGCTGTCTCCAGAGGCAAGGAAGCGAAGTGTAACCGCCAAACGTTCATTGGCTGGTATTGCTTTGCGCATATTGGTGTCACTTTTTTTTATGTTTGGAGAGACTAATTCAAGAATATAATTAAAAGTGGCTTCGTT